>NW_027424874.1:9994-12689 GCF_003597395.2 Chelonoidis abingdonii
AGTGGGGACATATAGCTGCACAGTGTCCCAATGCTGAGGAGCAGATACAGTGTAACCTTGGGAACTGGGCAGACCCATGCTCCCTAATCCACCTTGTGGGGGTCTCACTAACCCCACATATGTACACCAGACCAGTAAAGCTAAATGGGGTAGAGACCATGGCACTGGTTGATTCGGGGAGTGCTATCACACTTGTCTCAGGGAAGCTTGTGAAGTGTAGTCAACTGCTGCGGGCTAAGCAGACGAGGATAACAAGCATCCATGGGACAGTTGGTTATTACCCCACCATCCCCGTAAAACTCGAGATTCAGGGGAACACTACTGAGGTAGCAGCAGGTGTAGTCTCTAAACTCCCATACTTGGTGCTCATAGGGAGGGACTTCCCAGGGTTTGGAAACTTACTCCCAGTAGGAAGATTGGAGGAAAAGGGGAACCCTGAAGTTAGTGAGGCCTCCACAGTAGACTGTCAACCCCCCGTCTTCTCTGAAATATCCCCAGATTTGTTTTCCATTCCCAGACAGGGTAGAAAGTCGAAAAGGGAAAGGAGAGCAGCTAAAGCCTTGGAACCCGAATACTGATTCAAAGCCCGAGGGTCGCTCTCGTAGGTAGGTGGACCCAAGCAGCTGAAAAGGAGGCCAGCCAGGAGGAAGAAGCACCCAAGTATGACCCCCACCCTAACGCTTCTGAACCAGTAGAGACAACAGAGACTGGGCCCCTAGATCTTGCGCAGATTAGCCCCTGGACAGGAAATTTTGGACGGGACCAGGTCGAAGACCCAAGGTACGACAACATTAGGAAGGAGGTGACTGAAATAGATGTTGAAGGGAAAACCCAGGGACCAGGACCCTACTTCATAATGAAGAAGAATCTCTTATACCAGGTTGCACCAGTAGAGGGGCAGAAGGTACAGCAGATCCTAGTATCTCAAAAACACCAGAACGCTGTATTAAGTCTTGCTCATAGTCGTCTTTCTGGGGGGGATCTGGGGGTAGAGAAGACCCTGGCATGAGTCCTATGATGGTTCTTCTGGCCCGGAGTACATGAAGAAGTGTGGAGGTACTGTGCGTCCTGCCTAGAGTGTCAACTGCACAGTCCCCGTCCCCACCTGAGGGCACTTTTAGTACTCCTTCCTGTCATAGAGGTCCCCTTTGAACGAATAGCCATGGACCTAGTGGGACCCCTGGAGAAGATGGCTCGGGGCCACCAATATATACTTGTTGTTTCGGACTATGCTACTCGCTACCCAGAAGCCGTCCCCCTGTGGAACACAGCCTCTAAAATGATAGCTAAAGAGCTGGTGGGAATCTTTTCCCAAGTGAGGTTACCAAAGGAGATATTAACAGACCAAGGAACCCCATTTATGTCAAAACTAATGAAGGACCTTGTAGTGGGGCAGAGTGTCCCACTCCCTGGGAGAATGGGCTGTGGCAGGCCAGGGAGCCTGCGCAGCCCAAGAGCCAATCAGAAAAGGGTTTGTGGGAAGCCAATCAGGGCCCATATTGGAGGGAACCAATCAGGGCCAGGCTCAGAGGGATGTAAAGGCTGCCCAGAGCAGGAGCAGTCAGTCTGTCCCAGGTCTTTGATAGGGGAAGGTCAGTCTCCAAGGGGGAGAGTAGCACCG
Source organism: Chelonoidis abingdonii (assembly GCF_003597395.2). NCBI lineage: Eukaryota > Metazoa > Chordata > Testudines > Testudinidae > Chelonoidis > Chelonoidis abingdonii. Next base: position 11,616 of record NW_027424874.1, read on the forward strand.
CGGACAGCGCAGAGCAGTGCTGGGTAGGCTCAGGGAGGCTAGAAGGCTCTAGTCCATAGCTGCCAGGCTGCAGGCCCTGAGGGGAAGGGCCTAGCGGGTGCAAGGGACCGGAGGGGAAGTGGCCCAGGGAAACAGACAGAGCAGGGAAAAGAAAGAGGACAGCAAGGCTGACGCCAGAGGGTTCCTGGGCCGGGACCCAGAGGAGAGGGCAGGCCTGGGTCCCCCACCTTCCTCCGTGCAGTACATCCAGCCATTGGCCGTAGGGAGCGGCCATTATAGACCACGCCAGATCTCTGCCAAGAGGGATTAGACTTTGGGGTGTGTGGTTGCACATGAAGGCTGGAATGGAGGACTGCTGATGATCTATCCCTGGAAGGGGGTGCAGGTGGACTAAGGGGCACTGCCGCAGGGCAGTGGCCTCGAAGAGGACGCCACCGAGCAGAGAGCAACGTGGGTCCAGAGACGCCAACCGAGGGCAGAACAACAGATAGGACACCACCAGGAGGGGGCACTCCACTGGAATTGAGATAATTCCCAGAGTCACCAGCGGGAGGCTCCGGGTGGTGAGTCCCAACCTGTTTACAGACCTCTGTACGCTGTTCCATATATATACCCTGAGAACTTCAGTCTACCATCTGCAGACTGATGGACTGGTAGAAAGATTTAACTGAACCCTCAAGGCTATGATAAGGATGGTGGTAAGTCGGGACGGGAAAGATTGGGACACCCTACTACTCTACCTTATGTTTGCTATCTGGAAGGTATCTCAGGCTTCCCCCTTCGAGTTATTATACAGGCATCACCCCCATGGCATACTAGACGTCTCCAAAGAGATCTGGGAAGAGGAACCGAATGAGGGGAGAAATATAATAAAACATGTAATACAGATGCGAGACCGGATAGCTCGTGTCACCTCTATTGCATGGGAACATTTGGAAAAGGCACAGGAGGCCCGGAGAACCTATTACAATCAACAGGCAAAAGTCCGACAGTTCCAACCAGGGGATCGGGTGATGGTGCTGGTACCCACGGCAGAAAGCAAGCTTCTGGCCCAATGGCAGGGGCCCTGTGAGG
>NW_027424874.1:15575-29188 GCF_003597395.2 Chelonoidis abingdonii
AACCCGGAGTAGAGGGCGGGCCCGGGTTCCCCCCAAACCTCCCAACTCCTGATCAGACACAGGAGAAGTTGACCCAGACTGTGGGGAAAATCACTGAGATGAGCAAATCTGCCAATAAGCGCAGGACCCACCAAGGTAGAGAAGGAACTTAGTCACAGCGCTAACTGCAGAACGGAACCCTCGCATAAGATGAAACTCACCTGTAGTCTTAAAAGTGTTTGTTTAAATGACAACGGTGGATTAGTCCTATGAAAAGAGTACTTATATCTCATGTGAAAGGTGTGGTATAATGAGATAAGATAGCCACCCAGAGAAAAGGATAGGAAAGGATCAGCTAATGGGCAGTAGGGGTAGAAGATGATGAGGTGTGGAGAAGGGGTAGCTATTATGTAACAACTGTAGGCCAGATTTTGAAATCAATGGGAGTTAGTCACCTGGGGACAGATGTTAAAGGTACTTAGGGACCTTGTGGAAATTTCAGAAGTATCTAGGCTCCTAACTCCCATTGATTTAAATGGGCATTGGCTCCTGTGTGCTTTTGGAAATCACAATAGGCTCTTAAAATCCTCTAAAAATCTGTACCTGACTGTCTGTCTGTTCAACTATGTGGAAAGATAGAGTGTGGGATTTTCAAAGCTATTAACAGGGAAAGCTAGGACAGGGAAAGGTCAATTTCCTGTTATTTCTATTTCATTTCTCAGGGTAGAAAGTTAGTAAAAATCCCATCAGAGAGCAGAATTAAAACAGTCCAACTGAGTTTGAGCTCAACAAGGTGAACACGTTAATAAATCCCTTTGAAATTATAATCCACAAAACTATAAAAGGCATTAGACAGTGGATGACTGGGAAGTGAGAGGAGATTGGTTTGAGACCAGAAAGGCACAGGCTATTTCTCACTGTCTCCCAAAGAAAAGTAAATGATATTAATGAGTTTATGTCGTTACTAATGGGACAATGTCCTGAAAGACGCAAAGGACGTGAGAGTGCGCAGCCACTCAAAACATACGTATCTTGATAGATAGATAGATGCTAACAGAAGGTTTCATGTCAGAAGGAATATCATACAAACTTCTACATCAGGTAAGATTTTCATTCTTTTTGTTAGTGTAAATTGATTGTTTTTCACCTGTTTTCAATCTGCACTCAAGAAGACAAGCAAGAGAAAATTAGGAATGGATTTATTGTATATCCAATGACAATTATTCAGTGACTCTTGGTTCACCATTACACAAAGGTGATTTGTCAAGACAAGAGTTGTGTTCCTTTTAACAACAATTAACCTAGATGAACATGCACAGTTGTAAATGTCTAGACACTCACAAACCTTTGGGCTAGGACAATATTGGTGCCTTGTAACAAACATTTATGGGGAGCTAAACTGATTGGTGATCGCTTGACTTGAGTTAAAAGATCCTACTCTCATTATTGTTAACTTCTGATTTATACCAGTGCAATAATCAACCCCATTGACTTTAATTTACACCTGGGTGAGTTGATAATCAGGCCCATTGCATTTAATAGTTAATCATGCTTTACAATGGTACAAGTTAGATAAGAAACAGGCACTAATGTCTTTGAGGCTAAGAGGAGGGCAGGCTGAAAATTTTCCACCAAAACTGGTTTTTGATGTAAAGCTGGATTTTCAATGAAACTTTTTCTCTCCCACAAAAAATGACCAAATTCAACTTCTTTATCCAAAAAACAAATCGGTGAAAGTGGAAAAGATTTGATTTTTCACCCATTTGTGGTCCAAAACTGAAGAAATCTGATTTGGAAGTGCCACCATGGTGCTTCATGGTAGTTGTATTGCTGTAGTTTGTGTGCCATTCTGCTTCATGCATGGCAGTCCTCAGCCAAGGCATCAGTAGCACAGCCAGGAATGCCACAGAAATGTATGCCTTTCACTGCTCAGAAAGTGCTCAATCATCGCATATGTGTTCAATTCCTGGCTCTCCCAATATCGAAAATAATTCTCAGCAATTCCCCATCTGCCTTTCTGTAACTGATTTACATCTGTACAAAACATTACAGGCCATCCCCCTATCTGGAGTAAGGTGACATATCCTGGTTATGCCAGCTGAGAAGCTAGCCCGATTGTTCTGATCTGATAGTGTTTTACAAAGGTGTAAATGATGACACAAGGTGTAAGACTGCTGATCTCTCTGTGCCGCAGTTCCTGATTTATGTTGGTGGTGTGAGGATAAAGGAATTAGTGTTTGTCAAGCACTCATTACACTTTTGGTTTCATGTAAGTACCTAGGTAGACAGAACCACTAGATCATATTGGCATCACAAGCAGTAAAGCACTTCTGAGCTTTCCAATGTGTTCATAAGATTATGCGAAACGTTGGAATGAAAAGGTTTAAGAGCAGGTGAGATAGTAGAAAATTGTGGGGGCATCTTTTATGGCTAAAGATTAAAAGTCCAGTTGGACAGCCGCTTCACAGGTGATTGGAGGTAGTATGTAGGGAAGAGAACTGAGTTTGGGGGGCAAGGATTACCTGAGTACTAACTAGTGACGGTTGCTTTTAGTAGAATTGGTAGAAATCTGTAATCTTTGGAGCTAAAGGGCCAGGATTCTAATCCTACTATCTGCAGTGTGTGTGTTATTGTGTCTGTGTTCCATAGTACATTACTGTTTTTACAAACACAACATTGTTTTTCTCTAGACAACAAATGGCAGGGCTAGAGAAGGTGAATCAAACCACGTATCACAGAATTTCTGCTGGTTGCTGATTGAGACCCGTCCTGAGCTGCCAGATAACCCTCTTTGTGATGTTCTTCACCTATCTACCTGTCAACCATTGCTGGGAACATTCTCCTCATTCTCACCGTTTGGACTGACCATCATCTCCACACACCATGTATTTCTTCCTCAGCAACTTATCCTTCCTGGAAACCGGCTATGTTTCCAATGTCAGTCCCAGGCTGCTGGTGAGTTTCTGACGCAGGACAAGACCATCTCTCTGCCCAGGTTGTTGCATCACAGTTGTATGTTTTTTAGCTTCTGGCACTACTGAATGTTTCCTCCTGACTGGGATATCCTATGACCGGTACTTAGCAATATGCAGACCATTACATTATGTAACTCTGATGAGCCCCAGGACTTGCCTTCTGTTGGCACTTGCTTCTTGGACATGTGGATTTGTGGCTCCTTCCTTCACAGTAATTATGACGTCTAAGTTTGGCATTTTGCAGCCAGGGTGAAATTAACCACTTCTTTTGTGATTTAACAGCAGTGTTGAGACTTTCCTGTGAAGACACCAGCATCATTAAGGTAACATCCTTGATCTTAGCTCCATCATTACCTGGCCCACTTGTCCTGACCTTACATCCTACATCTATGTCATCCTAACCATCCTGGGAATCCATCCACTGCTGGGAAGAAAAAGGCCTTATCCACTTGTTCTCTTCACCTCATTGTTGTCTCAACCTTCTACGGGGCTCTGATCATCATGTATGTGGTGGCCCTCAGGAAACCAGTCTCTGGATTTCAACAAGGTGTTCCTCCCGTTCTACACAGTGGTGACTCCCATGTTCAACCCCATTGTCTACAGCCTGAGGACAAAGAGGTGAAAGATGCCTTGGGAAAAGTAATCCATAAAATGGTGCTTTCTTCCAAGATGTAGCAAAGTTCTATGCCCACATTTTCAAGTGAAATCACAAGGAAGAAAATTCAGCAGAGCAAATTCTAATGTCAAACACTTCCAACAAATCCTAGGTTCTTGAATGCAATGATTCTGCTTCACCCAATGGTTCTATATAACTCAAAGGTTACCTGAAAAGTGTGCAAGTGTGTGGATGTGGGTATGAAAGAAAAAAGAGAGATGATGAGCTATTTTGTTCATTTTTTCCTTCTTCTATGATGTAGCTATCCAAAATTTCACATCTAGGGTACCCTGAATGTTTCACAGATGGAGGTTTTATGATTTCAGAGACACCAAGGAATTACAACCCGGTTAAACGGAGAATGCCTGGCACACACAGCCCCATTAAAATCCCTCCAGAAGAAATTTTCCAAGGCTGCTGTGTTGGGTTCAAATCTACTGGACCTGCGTGCTTTACATTTCCTGAAATCTGAGCAGACTGCAGAACTGTCTCTTCCAGGCACCTCAAGCACATTCCTGGGTGTAGGCGGTCCATTGTTACCAATTTACCATATCCCAACTTGCCCTAGACTCCCACCAAGAGCAAAAAATAATCCCTTCAGCCTCCCCAGTAGCCTAAGTACATCCTCTTCCAGAACTCCCCATGGTATAGGTATCCGGGTTTATAGTTTAACTGCTGGGAAGTGCCTTGATGTAATAGGTAATTATATAAATTAGGACTGATCACTGTCAAGGAAAACTCAGTTCTCACTTGTTGGTTTGGCAGCAGAGTCAGATACTTTATTTTCTCAAACAATTGCAAAGCGGGAGAGAGTGCCCTAGGATGCAGGGTTTCCCCCTCCTAGGCAGGTCTCTCTCCAAGTAAACAATTACAGCAAGCACTTATATTTTTTGTTCCTACCTACAATAATGAGCAACAGCTGCATTTTGTTTCTAGTAGGCTATTTTGTTATCTTATTTTTCTCATTTCATTTTCTATTTAGACGACCCATTTACGTTCCTCATTATCGACACAAGATTGCAGTGACTTCTCCCACAGTTCTTTCCACTCGCTTCACACAATCCTCGCTTCTACAAATCTCACATTATTAGGGTTACAGCTAGGCCTAACTCTTGCTAACAGAGACTGTCTTGCATTAAGATCCCTACAAATCCCTGTCAGTTCTTCCTTTACTTACACACCACAGTGATATTTGTTCTGCCTTGGCTGCCTTTCAGCCAAGCCCTTGTTTGGCATGGGGTTTTGCTTTTCTGACTTTGTTTAATGTAACTTGCTTAAATGACATTTATAAGGCACTGTGTAGGACAGGGGTGATATGTGCGGAAAAGAGATGATAGGGAAGACACCTGAACAAACTTGCCAAAACCTGCTTGAGGAAAATAGGAAAATCCCTATATGGAGTAAAGGGTAAAAAAGAGAAATAACAAAAATGAAAATAGCATGGACAGCAAACATAATGCAAACTGAAGCATATGTATGCACATTGTATGAGTTGGACAAGACACATAATACTTCATGTTGATTGGAAAAGAGTAATGAATATGTGACTTCTGGAAAGTTACATGGCAGGCAGTGGTAGAACCCTTATGGGTCTGAGTGATTCCCTATGACGTCATGGATGGGTATATCTGTATTAGAATGTAAGGGGTTGGTATTGTGTTAGGAGAAATGTCATTGTGACCCCCCCATACACCCAGGAGAGGGTGACTGATGCCTGTTTTTTTCCCGTACATCTGTTATTTCTCACTCTAATAGGAACTGCCATCACAAGGTGTGCTTTTGTTCAAATAAAGATTTGAATGAAGAAACCTGAGCATCTCAGACCAAGATTGTGTCATTCTCACACAACAGGTCTTGTGAAGCACATGACCGTGACACAAACAGACACACAGGCAGGCTCTGAATAGTGTTCTTGAACTCTTCATATATCACAGAAAATATATAGATCCAGGCAGAAATAATAAACACACCAACATGCATTTCCTTGCCTCAGTTTCCTCATTGTTCTGAAACATTCTATGGGTTTATGACAGAGTCTTCTGGGGTGTCCAGGATCCACTGCACATCCACATGGCTGCATCTCTGAATCATGGTCTCTCTTTCTCTCTCTAAGTCAGCAAGCTTTCTTCTCCCTTGGTAGTCCCAGAGTTAAACAAGGACGCCCTGCTAGGGAAGCAAGTCTGTCTCATCCTCTTTCCTGCCCAACATTTTCTGTCTGTCTCCTCCTGCCTCACTGAGCCTTCATGGTTTCTAAAGGCTCGCACCACTGCCTGGGTTTCTTTGTTCTGCTGCAGGGCATTTTCCACACTCCAGAGCCCTGCAGAGAAACTTGGGCCATGTCTATGCATACAGGACTGTACCAGTATAGCTGCCCCATTGCAGGGCACGTGTGGTGAAGATGTTCTGTGCCGACGGGAGAAAGCTCTTTGGTCAGCATAAAACCCCACCTCTGTGAGCGGCACAAACTGTGTTGGGAGGACAAACTCTCCCTCTGACATAGTGCTGTGCACACAAGCGCTTTTGTTGGTGTAACTTATGTCGCTCGAGGGATTGGTGGAATATTCACATCCCTAGGCAACGTAAGTTTCACTAGCAGAGGATGTAGTGTAAACAGCCTTGGCTGAACTGGTTTCCCAGTTCCTTCTGAATAGGTGAACATTATGAATTAATGACCCACCCTTGTACCCTGTCTGAAAGGGATGTGTTACAGTCCTGTCAACCATCTGTTCTCACTGAGGCATTCCATGATTCAACAATTTCATAATATCCACCAGGATTCATAAGCTGTGCATAGACAGATTCCCTGAATTGTGCAATTTTCAGAGTCATATTTTGAAGATTTAAGAGGAACTTAAATACATGGGCTTTGTGTGATTCTGGTCATCTTTACAAGGGTAAATTTACCCCAGTCTCAAGCATTCACTAAATTATTAGGCCACAATCACCTCTTGTTTTCATTGAAAGAAGCAGCATTAGCAATGTCTACATAAACAGCTGGAGTGCTGTATCCAGTTCTGTGCGCCAAATTGACAAATTGGAGCAAGTCTAGAGCAGAGCAACAAAAGTGATCAAAGGTTTAGAAAACCTGACCTGTGAGAAAGGATAAAACAGCTGGGCATGTTTAATATTGAGAAGATAAGTCTGAGGGGGGACCTGATAACAATCTACACATATGTTAAAGGTTGTTATAAAGAGGAAGATAATCAATTGTTTTTGATGTCCGCTGTAGAGAGGACAAGAATGGGCTTAATCTGCAGCCAGGGAAATTTAGGTTAGGTATTAGGAAAAATGTTTTAAATCTCAGGGTACCTGAGCTCTGGAACAAGCTCCCAAGGGGGGCTGTGGAATCCTCATCATTGGAGAATTTTAAGAACAGGTTGGGCAAACACCTGTCAGCAATAGTCTATGTTTACTCAGTCAGGCCTCAGCACATGGGCTGGACTTGATGACTTCTCAAGGTACCTTCCAATCCAACATTTCTCTGATTCTGTGATCTGGTATTTCAGACAAATGTGAAACAATAAAGCATGGTTTACATAAAAAATGAATCAAAATGAGCAAAACCTGTTATGACAAAAGTGGGGAACTCAGTTATGAACCTTGACCTCTTTCCCAAAATATGGTCTATGTACTAGATTTCACAGATGTCATATTAAAATGTAAGGGGAGGACACAGTTACAGCACATCTCCCCCACCAGTCGCAAGAGCGATGATTGTAATCCATTAAGGCTGAATGATTCTAATCACCAAACAACAGAACAACCATCTGGCAGCAGCATCTTAGCACGCTGGGCTGGCTGACTGTGAGAAACAGGGTCTGAGACAGAAGAAAGAAAAGTCAACCACCTCGGCCTGTACGCAGATCGCTGAACTAAGTGTAATTGTTGGACAGAGAGACGTAGTGGAGGGGTTTGTAAAACAAACAAACAAACTAAAAAAAAACAAAATAGCTTTTCTCAAAGACAGAAAGGAGCGGCGAAGTCATGCCTGGAAGACAATAGTCCAAAAGCTCTGCCTTAAAGAGAGAGTAAATGGTTTCTGCTATATTCCTGTAAACTTAATGGAACAAGACATTAGACTAGCTTTAGTGAAATGGAAGGTTGAGTAGAGTCAAAACATCATTTGGTCTGCTATGTTTTTGAAATGATTCATCTAAAGACTTTGTTCTGATTGGCAATAATCGACTGAACTTGTGTTTCAGAAGGAGGTTATCACCATATCAAGATGGCTCATAAGGCCACCAAAAGAGAGAAACAAACCACATGTCCCAGAATTAGAACCTATTCGTATAGAGAATGGTTGGCATTAGGAGTTAAAGGATTTGACCCAGGTCCTGAGTCCAAGAGTAGAAGGATCATAAGATTCCACCCTTGCGCAAGAGACAAACGGTGAGCCAATAGCTTGGAGAGACCAAGGCAATGGTTGAAGTGGCACATTAGCACTGTAGTACCAGTGGACACCGACTTAATTGTGCTATTTTGATGCTGTGCCCACATCTTGTTTCCATGATAGGACAGCCACATGTTTGTATCATAGCAACTGTTTCATTGCTCCCCTAGTGGTATAGTCAGAGGGCACCATCGTTAGTCTGGATCGAAAAGCAGCAAAGAATCCTGGGCACCTTATAGACTAACAGACGTTTTTGATCATGAGCTTTGTGGGTGAAACACACTTCGTCAGATGAATGTAGTGGAAATTTCCAGAGTCAGGTAATATAATGCTAGCAAGCAACTAGGAGATAACGAGGTTAGTTCATCAGGAGGATGAGGCTCCTTCTAGCAGTTGAGTGTGAAAAACAAGGAGGAAAACTGTTGTATTGACAAGCCACTCACAGTCTTGTTCAATTGAGCTGATGTGGCAAATTTGCAGATGAACTGAAGCTCAGCATTCTCTTTGAAGTCTGATCAGTTTTTTTGCTGGCAGGATGTGCCACCCTGAAGATCTGCTATAAGGTGGCACGGAGATTGAAGTGATCTAGCTACAGGTTTAGTTATAGGTGCCATTCCTAAAAAATCTGATGTGTCCATTATCCTTTTCCGGTAATATTGACATTTCTCAGTTGGTACCAATGTAACAGGAAAGGGGCTCATGCGGGCAGATGATGGCTATATTCATTGCGTGACTGTGCAGGTGAATAACCGGTGATGGGTGATGGGCGTGAATCTGGTTAGCGTTTGGTGAAGGTGTCAGCTGGTGTAGGATAATGTGCAAGTTGGCATCGAGGTATGTGTGCATGAGATTGGTTCCTGAACTAGAGTACTAATGTGTGTGCAGTTTACTGTGAAATGAAATGCGCAGTTGGCAGAGTTGTCTGTGTGCGAGGATCTGCGTACCTGCCACCTAAAGCTGTGAAAGTGTGGGATCATTGCTCAGGATGGTTGTAAGATTCCTGATGATGCGTCATGGAGCAGGCTTTTAGCTGGAATGATGTGAAAGTGGCCAGTGGATATCCTGTGTATTTCATTTCGTTGGGGGTCTTTGCGTAGAGCTTCTGGGTACACGCTGCCTCTTGATAATGTTATCGGTATTTCCTCGTGCGGGTAGTAGTTGGAGAATGCTGAGATTTTGTAGGTGTTGGTCTCTGTCTGAGGGGTTAGAGCAGATGCGGTTGTACCTCAGTGCTTGGCTGTAGACAATGGATCGTGTGATGTGCCCGGGATGGAAGCTGGAGGCATGAAGGTAGGCATAGCGATCGGTAGGTTTTCGGTATAGGGTGGTGTTAATGTGACCATCACTTATCACTTCTTGCCCCTTCTCTGTCTTGGGGTGGAATCTTCTTGCTGGTCTTCCACTGCCCTGTGTACCAACAACATATCAGCCTGCAGCTCCATCTGGGTTTCAGATAGACAATAAATATCTTTTATTGGATCAACTTCTGTTGGTGAGAGAGACAAGCTTTCAATCCACACAGAGCTCTTCTGAAAGTCTGGGAAAGGTATTTCAAGGGTCACCACAAAATGCAAGGTAGAACAAATTGTTTAGTATAAGTAGTTAGCACATATTCTAAGGGCCCATTCAAGGTAGAGTGGCCCATTAACACCTCTGCAATGGCAGGACAAAAAGAAGGGTTAGTATGCTACACATCTTTGTAATAAGCCATAAATCCAAGGTCTTTGTTCAGTCCAGGATTTATAGGGTTTAGCAAAGTTATGAATTTAAGCTCCCAGGTTTATCTTTCGAAAGTGTTGTGCAGGTTTCCTTGCAGGATGAGGATGATAAGTCAGATATAGAGTGATAGCTTTGTGAAAAGTGTTTACTCACAGGTGACATGGTCTTTTTGTCTTCTATCATTTTCCTATGTGAGTGTATCTGAGTGTGTAGTGTTTGTCAATATCACCCACATAGCTGTTAGTGGGTCACTTAGTGCATGGGCTGAGGTGCACCACGTGTTGTGATAAGTATGTATAGGACCCATGGATCTTGAAAGGTGTGTTCTGGGGAGTGATGATCATTGTAGCAGTGGAAATAGGTCTGCAGGTTTTGCATCTGTTATGGCAGGGTCTGTTGCTCCTTTGAGTTGGTGTGTCATAGAAGGTCAGAAGGAACCATTATAATCGTCTAGTCTGACCTCCTGCACAAAGCAGGCCACAGAAACTCACCCATCCACTCTTGTAACAAATATCTAACCTATGTCTTAGCTACTGAAGTCCTCAGATTGTGGTTTAAAGACCTCAAGGTGCAGAGAATCCTCTGGCAAGTGACCCATGCCTCACGCTACAGAGGAAGGCGAAAAACCCCCAGGGCCTCTGCCAATCTGCCCTGGAGGAAAATTCCTTCCCAACCCAGGGTTGCCCAGAGGATTCAGGGGGCCTAGGGCAAAGCAATTTCCGGGGTCCCTTCCATAAAAAAAGTTGTAATACTGTAAAACACTATATTCTCGTGGGGGCCCCTGTGGGGCCCGGAGTAAATTGCCCCACTTGCCTCCCCACCCCCCCAGGCTGCCCTGGAGAAAATAAACATTTAAAAACCTTCTGCATCTCGGCACAAACCCAGATTTGAGAAAACTTCTTTTCAAGTCACCTTTACAAGGTATCACTGGTTCTCAGCATCAGCGAGTGCTAAAAGGTACTAAAGCTCATTAAAAGGGTTGGACAAATATTTTTTGTCAAAACATTGTTTTGGATCGAAAATTAGGGTTTTTTAAAAAGCAGAAAAAAATCACGGACAATGTCTGCTTTTCTTCAAAATTTGTTGTGGTTTTCTTAAGTGAAAAGCTGAAATTAGTTTGCCAAAACCTGAACATTGTTTGGGGTTTCAGAAGTGTGTGGCCAAATATTTGCTGCCTGCTGTGTTTGATTGTTTAAAGAAACAATAAAAAAATTCTGCTTAAAAAAAATCCAAAATTTTTGAACCACCTCAGCTTGTGACCAAACGCCTGAGCCCATCCAGTCAGAGATTTTTTCCGGGTTTCTGATACTCTGCTGGCTTCCTTAACTCATATCTGTCTCCATAACTTAGGGTTCATTTAGGTCAGCTCCCACCTTAAACCTGCTTTGCCTCCAGCATTTATAATAGTGTTAAATATATAAACAAAGTGTTTTTAATTTATAAGGGGGGGGTCACACTCAGAGGTTTGCTATGTGAAAGGGGTCACCAGTACAAAAGTTTGAGAACCACTGAATCCGACCCCCACCCACTTCCTGCCCCCCAACTGCTCCCCTCAGAATCCCCAATCCATCCTGCAACTTTTCCCTTGACTGCCCCCCTGTGACTCCCCCAACCCCCACCCCAGGACCTCACCTCCCATGAACCCCCCCAGCTTCCTGTCCCCTGACAGCCCCGACCCCTATTCACCCCCTCTCCGAGTCCTGACAGACCCCTGGAACACCCCCAATCCAACCTCCTGTTCCCCATCCCCTGACTGCCCCCCGACAGAATCTCTGCTCCCTCCCTGTGCCCTGACTGTCCTCGGAACTCCCTGCCCCTTATCCAACCCCCCTCGACCCCATTACCATGCCTCTTATCCCTGCCTCCCCCTCTCCCGGAGCCTCAGCGGCCGCATCCAGGAATGATCCTGGACAGCACTGCAGCGACGTGTCTCCGGCAGGACCTGAGCTCTCTCTGCTTAGCTGCAGCTCACAGCCTCGCCTGCTTACCACGGGACTCTGAGTGGGAGGTGCTCAGTCCCCACTGGAGCAACGCCACTGCAGCGGTGTCCAGGGCTACTCCTGGACGTGGCGTACTGAGGCGCCAAGGGCTGGGGAGAGGCAAAGGAGAGCCTCCGACATTCTCGTGGGGGCTCCTCTGGGTCCCGGGGCCTGAGGCAAATTGCCCCACTTGCCTCCCCTTCTGGAAGGCCTTGTCCCAGCCCGGACCCCAAATATGGCGATCAGCTAAACCCTGAGCATGTGGGCAAGACTCACCAGCCAGCACTAAGGAAGGAATTCTCTATAGTAACTCAGATCCCACCCCATCTAACATCCCATCACAGACCACTGGGCATATTTACCACTAATAGTCAAAGATCAATTAATTGCCAAAATTAGCCTATCCCGTCATACCATCCCCTCCATAAATTTATCAAGCTTAGATTTTGAAGCCAGATATATGTTTTTGGCCCCCCTGCTCCCCCTTGGAAATGACTGTTCCAGAAACTCCACTCTCTGATGGTTAGAACTGTCACCTCAATTTCAATCTAAACTTGCTGAATGTCCAGTTTATAAACCATTTATCTTCTGTCCACATTAGGGTATGAGTTTAATAATCTACGCTCTCCCTTCTGATATATCATCTCTTAGATTAATATTTATAAAGAGCAAATTATATGTCTACCTCAGCCTTTTTTTGTTTAGGCTAACACAGACAAACTCTTTGAAGTCTCCTTTCATAGTCAAGTTTTCCATTCACCTACTAGATCATTGCCTAGTTAACCCTTCTCTGTAACCTGTTCCAGTTTTGAATTCATCCTTCTTAACACGGGAGGACCAGAACTGTACACAATATCCAGATGAAGGTCTTCAACCAGTTAATAGTACTAAACATTAGCTCTTTTCCGCCTTTTTTCACATTACTTTTCTCTTCAATTTTTCCCAGAGCTTGTCATACTACAGATGTCAAACTAACAGGGCCTGTAGTTGCCAGGATCAACTTTTCTTTCCTTTTCTTAAAAATAGGAACTATGATTAGCAAATTCTCCAGTCATAGACAACCCAGGCTGAGTATACCAATTCATTACAAATTCTTTGCTAATGGGCTTGCAATTTACATGTGCCAAGATTCATTTAATATACTTGGATGAAGATTATTGGCCCCCCATTTAAGTCCATTGTTGAGTCGAGTTGTGGCTATCTACCTTGGAATATGGCTTCAATATTTAACCTCCATATCCTATTCCGCATTTGAATACCTACCTGTATCCTACAGTCTCTCATTAGACTCAATTAAAAACTAGGCAAAGGTAGTTATGTTTAGATATTGAGCCATGCCTAGGTTTACCCTTAACCTCCACTCCATCATTTTCTTCTTATATTATATGGCTATAGAACCTTTAACTAATGGTATTTTAATTCCCTGTTGAAAGGTCCTAACCTCATACACAGCTTTTAGCTTTCTCACGTACTTGCCACTGCCCTCAAAGTAGGGTGACTATAACTTGTTGATCCAAATCCCATTTTCCAAGTCTTTGTAGGTTTTCATAGAATTATCAGAGTTGGAAGGGAACCTCAGGAAGGTCATTTAGTCCAAACCCTGGCTCAAGCAGGACAGTCCCAAGGCAGATTTTTCCCAGAATCCTGAATGGTCCCACTCAAGAGCTGAACTACATAACCCATGGGTTATAGCAGGCCCATGCTCAAACAACTGAGCTATTCCTCCTGGTGCTTTCTGCTTTTTCTTATCAGCTGCTCTGAGATGCTTTGCTCATCCAGCTGGTCTAATCGAACTTCTGATACTTACGAATGTTTTCCCCTTTCTGGAATGTAGCGCTCTAATAGTTTCTGCACCTTTGCTTGAAATAATTCAGGCGCTCCTCTGCCTTTAGATTCACATGGTCTTACAGTCAAAC
>NW_027424875.1:0-1499 GCF_003597395.2 Chelonoidis abingdonii
AGTTTAGTTATATATTATAGACTTACAGAAAGAGACCTTCTAAAAAGGTTAAAATGTATGACTGGCACGCGACACCTTAAATTAGAGTGAAGAAATGAAGACTCGGCACATAACTTCTGAAAGGTTGTGACCCTGCTCTGGAGGCAGAGGGGTTCCCCGCTTACCGGTTCGCAGTAGCAGACCACACAGTGCATCACCCCAAAGGGCTCACCCAGGTCTGGGTGCCAAGTGTCCTCCAGGGCATAGAACTTTCCTCCAAACGAGCAGCCTGCAGAGGGGAGCAACATCTTGAGAGAGTGGCCAGCAACCCAGGGCCCAGCCATGCTCTTCTGCCATCCTGCTGCACCTAGCCTGTGCCCCCTGCCATCCCCCTGCAGCCAGGCCTCCCCAGCCTGTGCCAACCCTGCAGCCAGGGCACACCCTCTACACCCAACCCATGCCACCCCTGCCATCTTGCTGCTCCCAGGGCACACCCCCTACACTCAGCCTGTGCCACCCATGCCAACCCCCTGCAGCCAGGCCCCCCCAGCCTGTGCCAACTCTGTAGCCAGGGCACACCCCCTACACCCAGCCTGTACCACCCCTGCCATCCTTCTGCTCCCAGGGCACCTCACTCCCCGCCCCGCCCATGCCATGCTTGTCTGCCTGCTGCGGCTGGCACAGGGCAGGTCTCGATCGCCCCCTTCACCCAGCCCCTGGTGTCCCCACCCTGCTGCGGCTGGCACGGGGGCAGGGCTGGCTGGGCCAGCAGGCAGGACTGTGAGACCCTTAGCTGGTGAGACGCTGCCGGCCCGGCCTCTCCCCGCCGCTGTCACCCGTCCAAGCCGAGCGCATGGGGGGTGTAAATCCATCAGTGCGAACCAGATGGAAGCTGGAGCGGGTAGATGTGCCAGGCAGATGTGCCAGGCAGGGCAGGAGTCGCTCCGCAGGCCCCGCTCGCCCCAGCCTGGCCCCCCAGCTCCGGGCTGGGGAACGTCCCAGCGCAGAGCCCCGGCAGCCCCTAGCAGCGAACCCGCTGCGTCCCTCCACCCCGGCCGGGGCTCCCCACCTGCTGCCCCCCGGGGCACTCCCCGCCCCGCCCGGGGTCCCGCCTGCGGACCCCCCAGCCCCGGGCTCCTACCTGCCGCCCCCTTGGAGGGGAGCGGGTCCTTCTCGGGCTGGATAGGCAGAAGGGGCTTGGGGCGGGAGGCGCCGCCCGGCGCGGGGCAGAGGGCGAGGGGCAGCAGCGCGGCCAGCAGCAGCGGCACGGCGGCCATGGCCAGAGGGGCGCGCAAGGTTGGGGGACCCCGGCGTCCGGCTGCGCGAGGAGTCAGGGCTCCCAGTGCCCAAGCCCCGGCCCCCGGCAGGTTTTATAGGCTCCGGGCCGGGCCGCGCGGAGCCCAGGCATCCTGAGCAAACAAAGGCTCCGCTAATGAGGCGCAGGCGGCGGCCGGGCCGGGGGAGTGGAGCCCCCAGCGGGGGTCCGGCTCGCGGCGAGCGCCCGGGGGCCGCAGCGGAAT
>NW_027424875.1:4400-11772 GCF_003597395.2 Chelonoidis abingdonii
ACCCCCATCACCCCACCTCATAGCCTGTATCCCAATACGCCCCACCCATACCCCCTACCCCACCTGTATCCCCTGCACCCTCCACCCCCAGCACTACCCTTACCTCGCACACTGCCTCAGCCCACTGCACAGCCCGTAACCCTTGCACCTCCCACCCCATCACCTGCACCCCCAACCAACTGCCTGTGCCCCTCGCACCCCCTAACCTACTGCGTGTACTCCCTGCACCCCCCTTCCCTCCTCACCGCCCGTCCCCCCCGCCCCTGCACACACCCTAGCTCCCTGCTTCCTAGCACCCTCCTTCCTGAAACCCTCCACCTTTAGCTCCTGTAACCCTGCACCCCTGTAGCCCCGAACCTGCTCCCACTGTGCCCCCCAACCCTGCCCCCTCCCCCTTGCATCTCCCACCTGGAACTCCTCCCTCCCTCCCTCCCTGCTCCATAGCTCCTCCCTGCCCTAGCATCTCCCCACCTGCTGTCCCCCCTAGGCTTTAAGGTTTAAGGCCCACGGGGAGTGCACAGTCCCTGGGAAGCACTAGGGGCCAGGGCCCTGGCATGAGACCCCCTGGCCCAGAGACAGGTGCTGCTACTCACCCCTTGGCTCTGCACAGGGGCGGCCCTGGATTTTTTGCCTCCCCAAGCATAGCGCGCCTGCGGGAGGTCCCCAGTCCTGCGGATTCAGCGGCTTGCCTGCGGGAGGTCGGCTGGTCCTGCAGCTTCGGCGTCCCCGCCGCTGAATTGCTGCTGAAGCCGCGGGACTGGCAGACCTCCTGCAGGCATGCTGCCAAAGGCTGCCTGACTGCCACCCTCATGGCGACCGGCAGGGTGTCCCCGCGGCTTGCCGCCCCAGGCATACGCTTGCTGCGCTGGTGCCTGGAGCAGCCGCTGGCCCTGCAGCAGGGTCAGCTGCCACAGGGAGCCTCCCCGAGCCAGGGGCAGGTGGCTGGGTTGCGGGCTGGGGGCTGGCGGGACCCCTGCACAGCACTGCCCCACAGGGCTGGTGGCAGAAGCAAGGGCGGCAAAGAGCCCAGCAAGGAGAGCTAAGTGCCTGGAGCACTCCAGGGGTGGGGGTGCAGAGAAGGGGTGGGCTGGGACAGAGGCCCAGGCCCTCAAGGGTGTTTAGGTGCCTCACTGTCATGGAAATCCACGGGAGTTAGGTGCCTAAATCCCTCGGAGGATCTGGGCCAGAGGAGGAAGGAAGATCCGGGGGAAGAGAGAGAAGGCCTTTGGGTTCTAGTCCTGGCCTGGCCTGGGTTCTTCTCAGCTGCCCTGGGTTCTAGTCCTGGCTCTACCACCAGCTCTGGGGGACCTTGCTAGCTAGGGAAGCCACAGGAGGGGCAAGGGCTGCGCTAGCCAGGTGTGGGGACCAGGAACTACCCCAGCCTGAATTACCCCTGCCCCGAGGGCTCAGATGCTAACCCCAGGCAGGAGCCCCTCCCAAGAGAGCACCTTCCTCAGCTAGGATGGGGCCTTGTCTACATCAGGGAAATTTGCACCCGTGAGGCGGCCTTGCTGTTGAAAGACTGGTGCACCCCCCTAATGCAGACCCAGTGCTCAGTCCGGAATACGCAGCCCAGACCTGCATCAAGGCACAAGCAGCGGGACCGTGCAAGGCTCCCATGACACAACCAGCTGAGCATTTCCCCAGCTGTGGAACACACAGGTGCTGGGACGAGAGGTGCTGGGAGTGCTGCCGCACCCCCGGGCTTGAAGTGGTTTCCATTATATACAGGGTTGACTGTTTGGTTCAATGGCTCCCAGCACCCCCACTACACAAATTGTTCCAGCGCCCCCAGAGAAAACATCATGGGCTGACCAGCTGCGTCCCCTGAGGCTGGGAATTACGCCGAGCAGGGGCTGTATGCGGGCACCTGAGGCTAACGACCATCACTGCTGGCTCTCTTGCTGAGGCGGTAGGGGTGAATTTCGTTTCAGAGCTGTGGTTTTAGAAATGCGGAGTTAAAGTGAGGAAGTTTCTGGGAGTGAACAGAGAGCGCTGATGCAGTGTTAAATGTTAGCTATCCTAGTGCCTATCCTCTATCTAGCACAGTTCATCAGTCAATCTCAAAGTGCTCTGCAGAGGAGGTCATCACCATTATCTTGGTTTTATAGATGGGGAAACTGAGGCATGAGGAAGGGACGTTACTTGCTCAAGTAGTAGCAGGCCACTTGCAGAGCAGGGAACAGAAACCAGCCCAGCGATCTATCCACTAGGCAGCACTGTCCCTCTGAGCAGCTGTTGCTCCTAAATACCAGCGCTGTCTCTGTTGGCAGTGGCTTTATCCTCAGGAAGCAGGCATGCCCAGCTTCTCAGCAAGACGTCAGCCGGAGTTAAGGTGAGGGGCTTTTGGAGGGGTGATTTATTGCTGGTAGAATACAGTACACTTTACACAGAGATAACATGTCAAAAGAAACGCTCAGACACACAAACATGCCGGCCAGCTGCATCGAGTAGCTAGGGAAACGGAGCGCAGCTGAAGGAAAAAGGGCTTTCGATAGCACAGGGCTTTGAAATGCATGTTCTGTGGGTGCCAGATTTCTCTCCCCAGGCTCACTGAGGGGTGGAATGTGGTGGGAATGCACGGTTTACTGGAGCGCACGAGCCGGTCCTGGAGCAGTGCCGGCCCCATGCCCTGTGTTACCGGAGAGCACAGAGCGGTCCTGGAAGCAGTGCCGGACCCCATGCACCTGGTGTTACGGAGAGCACGGAGCGGTCCTGAGCAGTGCCGGCCCCATGCCCTGGTGTTACGGAGAGCGTGAGCGGTCCTGGAGGGTGCCGGCCCCATGCCCTGGTGTTACTGCGAGGCACGAGAGGTCCTGGAGCAGTGCCAGCCCCGTGCCTGGTGTTACTGGAGAGCACGGAGCGATTCCTGGAGCAGTCCGGCCCCATGCTCCTTGGTGTTAACCGGAGAGCACGGAGCGGGTTCTGGGAGCAGTGCCGGCCCCGATGCCCTTGGTGTTACGGAGAGCCGGAGCGGTTTCTGGGCAGTGCCGGCCCCATGCCCTGTGTCTACGGAGAGCCGGAGCGGTCAGAAGCAGTGCGGCGTGCCCTTGGTGTTACCGGGAGCACGGAGGGTCCTGAGCAGTGCCGGCCCTGTGCCTGGTGTTACCGGAGAGCACCAGAGCTGGTCCTGTGGCAGTGCGGCCCTGTGCCTGGTGTTACCGGCCGAGCATGGAGCGATCCCATGCAGTGCCGCCCCGTGCTCCTGGTGTATACCGGCGAGCATGGAGTGGTCCTGTGGCAGTGCCGGCCCCTGCCATGGTACGGGTGAGCACGAGCAGTCCTGTGGCAGTGCTGGCCCCGTTGCCCTGGTGTTACGGATGAGACGGAGCAGTCCTTGTGGCAGTGCTGGCCCCGTGCCCTAGGTGTTACCGGAGAGCACGGAGCGGTTCCTGTGGCAGTGCGCCCTGTGCCGCTGGTGTTACCGGAGAGCACGGAGCGGTCCCGGAGCAGTTGCCCGGCCCTGTGCCCTGGTGTTACCGGAGAGCACGGAGCCGTCTGTGGCTGTTGCCGGCCCCGTGCACTGGTGTTACCGGCGAGGCATGGACGTGGTCCTGTGGCAATGCCAGCCCTGTTGCCCTGGTGTTACCGGCCGAGCACGGAGCGGTCCCGGACAGTTGCCGGCCCTGTGCCTGGTATTACCGGAGAGCAACAGAGCGGTCCTGTGGCAGTGCCGGCCCTGTTGCCCTGGTGTACCAGAGAGCACGGAGCAGTTCCGTGGCATGGCCGGCGCTATGCGTGTGCCCTGGTGTTACCGGTGAGCACGGAGCCGGATCCTGTGGCAAGTGCCGGCCCCGTGCTGGGTTACTGGAAAGCACGGAAGCAGTCCCATGGCAGTGCCGGCCCTTGTGCCCTGGTGTTACCAGGAAGAGCCGGAGCGGCCCCATGCCTGGTACTGTAGCGCACGGAAGCCTTCCCGGCAGCAGTGCTGGCCCCGTTTGCCTGGTTACCGGAGAGCACGGAGCTGTCCCATGGCGTGCCAGTCCCATTCCCTGCGTGTTACTGGCTGAGCACAGAGTGGTCCTGGGCAGTTGCCGGCCCCGTGCCCTTGTTTACCGGCGAGCATGAGTGGTCCTTGGAGCAGTGCTGCTCTGTGTGATTGGATTTGCAGTAGCCCCTCGTTCTCCACTGCGTGTGGAATAATCCCACCGAAGGGGCTTTATCTTTCCTTCTGCTTCATTAATGCCTCTTGCTTTGTGCATCCTCCTCCAGGCCAGGTTCCCTCCTCTTCATGGCCCAACCCGGGTGTCTTTCCTGTGGTTCCTGATCAGGCCCTCAGCCATAAAAGTCTTGAGCCTCCCAATGGCTGTGCACCTGCCTGGGTGCCCCCTGTTGTGCTGGGCACTGCACGGAGCTGTGGCACGAGTACAAGCCATGCTGCTGGCTTTCATGCTCCCCTGGGTCCCAGTGGACCCCACTGCAGCGGCCAGGCCAGGGCCAGCTCCAAATGCCAGTGTTCATTCTCAGGAGCATGGGTCAGGGCATGAGGAGCCCTCGGCCTCACAAGAGGCCTGCTCCAAAACAGTGAAAGGAAGGTGGAGTCTTTCCCCTGGCTTGGCTGGGCTTTGACCCGGCCCATTCCCAGTTAGGGCTTCCGGAGTAGCAGGGAGGCAGGTGGGGTTTGCTGCTGCTCTTATTAGATTGATACAAACAACAGAAAGGCCGGTCCAGCTCCCGAGGCCCTGCGGAACAATGGACAGAAACAAATGAGATCAGCGGGAGAACACCCCTCCCTCACCCCACACGGCTCGTCTAAGCCAGGCTCGTCGGCCGGGACGCAGCATCTGAGTGCTTTCCAGTCCTTCGTGAAATGACCCAGCAACGCCTGTCACGGTCGTCCTCTCCCCGGGGGGAGAGCTGTGTGGCTGATTGGGAGTGTTGGCGGGGGGCGCGGGAATATGGTTTTATAGCCACAGCTAGGCACGTTGCTCTGGGTGTATGTTTAAAGGAGGCAGGTCATAGAATGTTACTTGCTCTTGGGGTTGGGATGGTCTTAGCTCTGGAAGTGTTCATAATTCAGCACCCCTGAGAAGGCTTGGCTCCCGTCCAGATGAGCTTCACCCCAGTGGCAGAGGTCCTGGGGAAGGTGGAGCGGTCCGGCCTCAGTCCTCTTCAGCTCTTGTAGCGTTATCCCATGGAGTGCGTGAGATAGGCCACGCCCTGGACTTGGCTCTGTTTGTGGGAAGTCTGTGTGCGGAGGACAGGGGGATGGGCTGGCGGGCGATGCGTGCTGGGTTCTGTCTAATTGGGGTTCCTTCATGCAGATTGGCTTCCCGCCTGGTTACAGCAGTGCTGGAGCTAGCCCAAGAAGTGACAATGGTGTGGACAGCTGAGGGAGGTCATCAGCTCGGCAGGATGGGACGGACGTCTCCTAGCCAGCTGGAACGCAGGAAGCGTGATTACAATACCTTGTCTCTCACACCCAGAGACACCTGTAAAGCGATTGCTGTCTTGCGGATGTTCTGAAGGTCATAGACCTGGTTATTTACTCCTCACCAGACATTTGCTTGTTGCTCCCCCTCTCTTTGGGTGGAGGGCGGGAAGCCAGCTCACATGCCCTGAAGATCACAACTGCGGAAGTGTGGGTGTTGGGGAAAAGCGACAGGCTCTCAAGCCGGGCAAGAACCAAACTCACAGAGCACTTTCAGAGCTCAAACCACACCTCCATTTAATCTGAGAACCATGGGCGTCCCTGGGCTATTCTGGGAACCCTATCCAACCCCCGCAGGGTGTGTGTGTGGGCTCCAGCCTCTGGGGAAGTGGGGGAGCTGTCCCAGGCCTTCCACGGGGGGAGGAGTGGGGCGCTGTCCCCAGGCCTATTGGGTGGCGGGAGAGCGGCGCTGCTGGGGGGCAGGGGTAAGAGCCGCCCCAGGGGATTCAGTGATGCCTGGGGTCTTCTGCAGAAAGGACCCCTCACTGCGGGTCTTCGAGGCACTTCGCAGCGGGTCCGGAGCAGACAGGAACCCTGCGCCAAACTGCCGCTGAAGACCCGGAGTGTAGAAGAAGCTCCGGAGGACCGGGCCAGGGAAGCACGCCATGCTAGATGGGATCCAGTGGCCCCGCCCATTTCCCAGATGGCCACGCCCCCTGCTGCACAGCACAGGAGGGGCAGGTGTTCTATTGTGCCCATTATTGTCAGCCATTTGGGATGGCTGGCGTCTGGGTTACAGGCAGCTAACCGGCACCATGCCCGGGCAGCGTGGCTGCGCCCAGGACTGCACATTGCTGCCCCAGGCCACAGCAGTCCCTGCCTCGGAGAGCTCCCCTTAGCCACTACAAGCCTGCTATTAACGCTGCCACCACAGAGCCATGGCGGCCGCTGGACTCGGTGACAAAAGCTCCCCAGCTCAAAGCTGCATTGCTGGAGACTTCCATGGCCCTGAGGTCAGGACATCCCAGAGCCAACCCCAGGGGCTCCAGTCCCTAGACTGTGTTTCCTGGGACCAAGGCTCCGTGTTTCCGGCCGCGTGCGTTTCTCTGCTCTCCCTCCGTGGAGCTCTCCACTCAGCTCTGCGCTGATCCCCAGCATCTGGGCTCCCTAGCTTCTGTCTGCGCCACGCTCTGAACCTGCAAAGGGCTCTGGGTGGCAGGAAGGAGCCACGCTGTGCAAAGGGAACAGCGCCCGGCCCAGCCGGGGCTCCCATTTCCTTGCTGTGCCCTAGGCTGCTTCCCCTCCGCCTCGTGGCCAGTCGGGGGCGATTTCCCGGCCGACGAAGAGGTGCCCAAAGCTGGGAGGACTTCGGAACTTCCAGCGTGGACTCCAGTGACTCACGGGGTGGGGGAAAGAAAGAGCCAAGCCTTCCCCAAAGTCTTGTGACGATCCGAGCACTTTCCCATGACTAATCCCCCCGCTCGGCAGCTCCTCCAGCGAAGCCGCGCTGGGCTGGCTGCTGGCACTGTGCTCTGGCTAAGGCCTGTAGGCCTGGGGAATTACTTTTCGTAATCTGTGGAAACATCTCATCATTCACGTTAGACACGGGGATTACGAATATTCCGGCAATATTTGCACAACTGGCTCTCGGCACTCGCCCAGCCAAGACTGAGAGGAGGGGGGGCTCTCAGGTATGGGCTGAGGGAGGCAGGGGGGGAGCAGCTGTCTTTCATCTGCAACACATGGACTTTCTTATTTTTGCATGTTCGCTCTGGAGCTGCGCTCGCTTCTTGGCTGCTCCGCGTGGCACCGTTCCCCGGGGGAAGTCAGGCTGGGATGCCTGCATGGCTCCCTGGGCTGGGAAACGTGAGGTGGAGCCGGGCCAGAGGCGTGCCCAGGCACCAAGAACTGTGCTGCAGGCTTGCGTCACGCCTGAGCAACAGGATGCAAGAGAGGCCAAGCATTACTGCGCCAGAAATCTGCTGGCTGTCAGTCTGTCTG
>NW_027424876.1:0-1408 GCF_003597395.2 Chelonoidis abingdonii
CACTATCCTCAGGGCCCCTGGGCTGGGACCTGGAGTAGTGGGCGGGCCAAGGTCCCTTCCTCACCACTCCCCTCCTCTAGGACTCTAGTGGGGCAGTTAATCTTCCAATTCAGGGGCAAGAAATGGTGCCCTGAACTCCCCCCAAAGAAGAGAAAGCACGAGACCCATCATAATAGTGCTGGTAATTTGCCACACTAAGTATGATGGCATTTTGTGACAGAATCCACTGTGCCCAGAGGGACACGGACCTGCTTCTCCTTTCCCTTACACCAGTGTTACACGAATGTAAGGCCATCAATGTCAGCAGGGCTACCCCTGCTTACAGGGATATAAGTGAAATCAGAATCAGGCTCTGGCAGATTCGATTCATGCTTACAGAGAGCTCAGTAAATTGGAATTCCTTACCTTGGGACCAGCTTTTCCAGGAAAACCTTCCTGTCCCCTTTCTCCTTGTTCTCCCTGTAAGGAACACAAATGGAGGTTAACAGAACAACTCTCCACGGGTGCAGTAAATGTGCAGACAACAGTCTGAGCGGGGAGTCAGGTGGTTCAGATAGCCAGTGACTCCGTGTGTGGGTGTGCGGACACATGCTTTGGTTCCTGAGATGCCTTGTCCACTCTTGAAAAATTTGTATACAAAACCTCAAATCTCATTAGATTTCATTCTGGAATAACATGGAGCCAAATTCCTTCTGTGAACAACCTCAAGTCACTCTACAAGAGTAGTTCATCATCAAAAATTCACTCCTTACCAGACATGCCAAACCCATGAAAAAAAAGCAGAAATTGGGTTTGTTTTTGGCTTAATTGGCTTGTGAGTTGCTTGCTAGCTAGTTTTTGGCTTGTAAGTTGCTGCTTATTTGGCTTGTAGCTAATTGCTTCTTTTTCTTCATCTGGTCCCGGCAAGCAGGGGAAAGGGTGGGCAAGCAGGGGAGAGAGTGTCAGGGGTGCACAGCGGGCCCACCACAGACACCGACTGCAGGCTGGGGGGGATCTAGTCACATGGAGTGTTGGGATTCTTAGGGATTGGCTTGTTTTGGCCTTGTTTTGAAATGGGACTAGCTTGATTTTTGGCTGATTGTGAAAGTCAGGGTGCTTATTTACTGCATGAAAGTTGGCAGCTGGGCTCCTTACTTCCAGTCTGAATTTCTCCAGCTTCAACTTCCAGCCATTGGACTGTGTTATACCCTTTTCTGCTAGACTGAAGAGCATGTTATTAAATATTTGTTCCCCATGAAGGAACCTATAGACTGTGACTAAGTCATCCCTTAACTCATACACTCATAGACTCATAGGTCAGAAGGGACCAATATGATCATCTAGTCTGACCTCTTGCACAAGGCAGGCCACAAAACCCTACCCATACACATTTATAACAACCCCTAACCCATGACTGAGTTATTGAAAT
>NW_027424876.1:2957-4638 GCF_003597395.2 Chelonoidis abingdonii
CGTTGAGCCCAACCATCTAGCCAGCTTTCTATCTACCTTATAGTCCATTTATCCAATCCATACTTCTTTAACTTGCTGGCAAGAATACTGTGGGAGACCATATCAAAAGCTTTACTAAAGTCAAGGTATATCATGTCCACCACTTTCCCCATATCCACAGGGCCAGCTCTCTCATCATGGAAGGCGATAAGGTTGGTCAGGCATGAAATGCCCTTGGCGAATTCATGTTGAGTGTTCCTGATTATCTTCCTCTCCTCCAAGTGCTACAAAATGGATTCCTTGAGGACCTGCTCAGTGATTTTTCCAGAGACTGAGGTGAGACTGACCAGTCTATAGTTCCCCACATTCTCATTCTTCCCTTTTTTAAAGATGGGCATTATATTTGCCTTTTTCCAATCGTCTGGGACCTCCCCTGTTTGCCACCCAGTTTTCAAAGATAATGGCCAATGGCTCAGCAGTCACATCAGCCAACTCCCTCAGCACCTTCGGATACAGTGCATCCAGCCTCATGGACTTGTGTATGTCCTGCTTTTCTAAGTAGTCCTTAACCTGTTCTTTCACCACTGAGGGCTGCTTACCTCCTCTGCATACTGTGCTGCCCAGTGCAGCAGTCTGGGAGCTGCCCTTGTCTGTAAAGACCAACGCACAAAAAGCATTGAGTACTTCAGCTTTTTCAGCATCCTCTGTCACTAGGTTGCCTTCCCATTCAGTAAGGGTCCCATATTTTTCCTTGACCACCTTCTTTTTGTTAACATACCTGTAGAAACCCTTCTTGTTATCCTTCACATTCCTTGCTAGCTGCAACTCCAGCTGGCCTTCCTGACTGCACCCCTGCATACTTGAGCAATATATTTATACTCCTCCCTAGTCATCTGTTCAAGTTTCCACTCCTTGTAAGCTTCCTTTTTGTGTTTAAACTCACTGAAAGATTTCTCTGTTAAGCCAGGCTGGTCGCCTGCCACATTTGCTATGTTTTGCTATGTGTGTGTTACTGAAATATGTTGTGAGATTGGGAACACCCAAAATCAGCCTTTCGGGCACAACAATGGAGGAGCCAGACATGGTGACGGCCTGTTAAAGGAGTCCACACGCACAATGACTATCCTATGAGCTGTATATAATGAAGACATGTAGACAATGGAGACTGCTTGACTCACATCATAGCCAAGGATCTTTCCAGCAAGCTGGAAGAAACTATAAAAACGGGAAGTGACATCATCATTTGACCTCTCTCCCCCCAAAACTCAACACTTGGAAACAAGTCTGGAGAACAAAGATTGAACTGAGGAGGTGGTCCCAGGCTGGAAAGGCGAATCCCAGCTTGTGTATGAAGGAACTATACCATCAGGGTGAGGCATTGCTTGATTCAAATCCTGTCTAGTTTATAGCACTCAGATTGCAATTTTACTTTTATTTCTTAGGTAACCAACTTTGATCTATATGCTTACTACTTATAATCACTTAAAATGTGCCTTTCTGTAGTTAATAAATCTGTTTTATATTTTACCTTAAACAGTGTGTTTTGGTTGACGTGCTTGGAAAATCTGTTCAGTGTATAAAAGCGGGTGCATATCATCTCCACACAGAGGGAGGAGTGGACTGGGTAATAAGCTTACACTGATCAGATTTCTGGCCAGGGTAGGTGGATACAGCCCTGGGGTCCTAGGCTGGGGAGCTGTGG
>NW_027424877.1:0-16306 GCF_003597395.2 Chelonoidis abingdonii
ACTTAGACACCAATCTCTGCAAGAGGGACACACCCTCAGTTTGTCATCTGCTTAGTCCATGAGCTGCCTAGGGTTTTGGCATTTGTGGATCCCCTTCTGAAGTTCCCATCTCTCCCCATTCATTGCATATGGACCTAGATGACTAACTCAGGTTTTGTGATTCACAGTGATTTTTCTCTGAGCCTAAAAGTTAGGTATGATGAAGAAAACAGGAAGTTTCTTTGTGCATCTAGCCCTGGGTGTCTAACTCCCCTATGTGCCTTTGGAAATCCCAATCATAAATATTAATTAGCATATAAATATTTAAAATTATGGAATAACAATACTTTCCTCTGAAATCTATACATGGAAAATGCTGTAGAAGAGTTAATCATCATTATCCTTTAAAAACTTTGCACATGTCCTGATTACAGAGTTTACCACTTGTGATTCCAGCACTACAGACGTAGAATAATTTTTCAAACATATCTGCAGGTGGAATTTTCACAAGTGTCTAAGTAATTGTAAAGTACAGGGGTGTTGAAAGTCAAATGAGTTGCTAAGGGACAGAATTTTAGAGGTGTTTAAGCACCTAAATGGGCAGCTAGATATCTTGTGGGATTTGTGAAAGCACACAGGTGCCTAACTCCCATTGATATTTTTGAGAGTTAGGTGACTAGGCACTTCTGAAAAATCTTACTAGGTGCCTCAATCATTTTGTCGGCACCTAAATACAAATAAAAATCTAGCTCCTTGAGGGGAATTTTCAAAAGCACTTAAGTGAGATGAGTGCTCACGTCCCAGAAGAGCCAATGGGATTTGGGCATGTATCTCCCTTAGTCTCCCATTGAAATCCAAATCATTATTAAAAATATTTATGCAGTAGAACTCTTTTCACCTTTCTCTGCTGACAAGGAACTGATCCAAGATCGCTCATATTAAGAAAAGTGTCTGTCACAAAGGCAGAAGGCTTCATGCTTTCCATGTGTCGCATCTGAATATTGAACTATGTGATTTTTCTTTTGAACCAAGTGGGGAAATGAAATTTGAAGCAGTTGAACTGATTTGAAAACAACATTTTCTTACACGGATAATTACGACATGGCCAAACAACATTTGAAGGAGGATAGAAAGCAGCGGCCTGTGTTATGCCCGTCAGATGAGATGATCCAAGTGGGTACATTCTGACAATAGACTGTATGAATCAAACTTGGTCTTGATGCTAAGGCACTGCACCAGAGCTAAGGAGAGCTAGGTTCAATTTTACACTTTCCCGCACATGCCCTGTACAACGTTGGGTTAAGTTGGTTAACTTCTCTGCACCTCAGTTTCCCATCTGTAAAACGTGGATGATAATAATAAAGTTTTCTCAAAACATTTGTTTGTCTTGTAATTGCTCAGCACAGTGGAGGCTGAGATCTCATTTGGGATAGTCAAAAAATTATTAAACAATAATATTTATTAGAAAAATGTATTTACACAATATAGAGTGGAAGAAGAGACCACCTAAAAACTCTGAGATCATTCAGGGATTTTTCCTCCTGTTATTATATAAAATGTGATGGAGTATTTGATGTAGGAGTTGGGCATCACATTTGTATGTAAATAATGTCTACATATGTAGTAGATAGAAAAAATACATGAAGGTCCAAACTCTAGAATTGTGGAGTGAAACTAGAGTAAATAGGACTGGTTAAACATCATTTCATTGATCATTTTCAAAGTGTTTTGGGAAAAAAAAAAAATCTTTTGAACATTGTTCTTCAGGATTTTGCAACATTTGAGTGTCTTTAAAAAAAATCATTTTCTTTTTTGAAAAAGGAAAATACATTTTTTGTCCAGCTATAATGGTAAATAAATAAATCTGATATTTTCAAACCCTTCTAAAGATCAATTAATTAATTTCTTATGGAAACCATTTATTAAATCCATTTTGCATATTCTAAAATTTCATTCTGTAAGCTTTTTACATTTAATAAAATAACACTGCCTTTACTCAAAAATCGGTTTTTTCCCAAAATGTTGACATTGTTGAAATGTTTATTAGAGATGATAAAAAACGAACACTGGTTTTGAAAAAAAAAAAGAATGCTAATGTTTTTTTATTTCTGTGTTTGAAATTAGCCCATTTTTCGTTTGTGCAAATGTTGTAGATTAAAAAATATCAAACTATGTTGTCCATTTTTTGGTAAACAAGAATGTAAATAACCAGTTTGATAAGATTTTCAGTAACAAAAATCTGCAAACTGTACGAAATTCTCAATGAAAACTGTACTCAAAAGGCAATTTTTGATTTAAAAAAAACGGATATTTTCATCAAAAAGTTGTATTTGTGATGGTCTTGTTATCTTTATATAGTGGGATTGTTATCCTAACAAACACAGGTGATCAGTAATTGGCTTCAGGACTCTTGTGAAAACACCATATTCAGCACATCCCTCTCTTTCCATATCTATCTACCTATTCCCATGCTCTAACCCATTATACCCCACTCTCCTGTGACAGCCAGGACTAGATCCAGATATCCCAGCTTCCAAGCAGCTATTCTGTCTCCGTTGGCTATGGTTACATAGGACATATTCTTGTGCCAAATTCATTGATTTTCAATAGGATTTGAGCACTGAAGTCCTCTGAAACTTCCAGCTTTAATCTCACTGGAGTTTAGCAGAACATTTGCAAAATATGGTAAGATTATACTCCCTTCTCCCACAGGTGTGTCTCTTGCTTCCTTAAATTTAAGTTCAATAGGGCAGGAAGTATCTCTCACTAAGTGCTTGTTTAGTGTCTAGATCAAGGGAACCTCGCTCTAGGTTGATGGAAGTGTTTATATGCTCATATAGACCCAGTATTGCTCCTAAGTATTATCATTACAATATCAAATACACACTCCCCCATTCAAACATATCTGTGCTGGAACTGAGAGACGAACAAAACCTTCCAGCAATCACAGAGAAATGGAAATTGTGTTGGTAGCAGAATGTGCAGTACTAAGTAATTGAAATGTGAGGCCAGTTGGGATACATTGGCAGACCACCAGTGAAGTCGGCAGTGCTGCTCCAATGTACAGGAGCTGAGAGACTGCCCTCCTGATCTGTTCCAGTCATTACAAAGTATTTGTGGTTTAATCAGAATCATTTACAGAAATGTGAACACCGCAAGTTTCATTAGGAAAATAAAATTAATCTGATGATAAAGTGGGGTGAAATAGGCTAACATCTGGTGTGATACTGACCTGTTAATATAGTTCTGCAATACCATATGTTTATATATATCATTGTTGTTTTTTTAATTTAAAATCAGCATAGAGGCCAGATTCTTAACAGGTATAATTCACTGGAGCGCCATTAAATTAATGGAGTGACATCAATTTACACTAGTTTGGGACCTGGCTCTATGCTTGTAATTAATACTTACTGAGAAATGCAGTGAATAAAGAAAGAAAGAAAGAAAGAAAAGAAAGAAAGTTAAATGGAGAAAATGACAAGTCTCATCTGCCACAAAATGTTTGACAATATTCTCTTTCTCTCCCTTATCAGCTGGCAAGAGGTAGACAAAGTCTTATTTTCTTCACTGTTGCCAGTTCACTTCACATGGGTTATTGGTTAATGTTGAGGATCAGAGATAGGGCTAGCACTAAGGGTAAGAGTTAGATAAAGGACAGGTTAGTTCCATAATCTTGGTCAGAGTCCAGTGAATGCTTTGTCTGAAACAATATTTACAATTCACTCTGAGATTCTTCATGCTATTCAAGAAATAGGTTTAGGGTCACAGTTAGGGTGAGGTTATGGTTAATATCAGACTTAGTGTTAAGGTTATAGTTTGATTTAAACATTTGGGATGGGGTAGGATTTAGATGAGAATATAGGGTTGAGATTAGAGTTAGTGTTAGGAGTTAAGAGGGGTGAAAAGGTTAAGTTAGGGGAAAAGTTAAGGGGGATTTATCAAGGTAAGGGTTATTAATTAAGATAAAGGATTGAGGTTAGGGCTAAAATGAGCAGTTAAGATTAGAGTTAAGAGTAAGGTAAAGGTAAAGAGTAGGGGATCAAGATAAGTGTTATTGATAAGGGTATTATGAAAAATTAAGGGTTATGGTAAGAGTTAGAGTTATGTGTTAAGATTTGGTTTTAGAGTTAGAGTCAGTTACTTAGTCTAGCCTGAACTCCCACAGATTTTATGCCTGAAATTGTATTCACAATTAATTCTGAGTTTCCTCACACTGTTTTAGGAGACTGGCTATGATTAGTGCTATGGGTGAGGGTTAACTCTGTTGAGTTCTCCAGCTCTGCAAATGTTCTGCCACAATTCTAATTACAATTCATCCTGAAGCTCTTCTCACCACTCAGAAAATAGGACACAGTGTCCTCGGCACCTCCTTGACCATCTGGTTCCTCAGGGTGTAGATGAAAGGGTTCAACAGGTGGGTGACAGTGTCAGTCTGTAGAGTCACCACCTTCTTGAGGCTGAAGGAGAACCCTTTGTTTAGCACCACATTCATGAAGATGCGCTGCCATAGAAGATGGAGGCCACTGTGATATGGGAGGCACAGGTTGTTGTCATAAACAGATGGTTAAGGGTTAATGTCTCTTTTACCTGTAAAGGGTTAAGAAGCTCAGTAAACCTGGCTGACACCTGACCAGAGGACCAATAGGGGGACAAGATACTTTCAAATCTTGGTGGAGGGAAGTCTTTATTTGTGTTCTTTGTTTTAGGGGTTGTTCGCTCTTGGGACTAAGAGGGACCAGATGTCCATCCAGGCCCTCCAAATCTTTCTGAAACAGTTTCTCATGTTTCAAAATTGTAAGTAATAGCCAGGCAAGGCGGATTAGTTTTATTTTTGTTTTCTCAACTTGCAAATGTCCCTTTTTTGCTGGGAGGATTTTATCTCTGCTTGCTGTAACTTTGAACCTAAGGCTAGAGGGGGTTTCCTCTGGGCTCTATGAATATGAGTACCCTGTAAAGTATTTTCCATTCTGATTTTACAGAGATGATTTTTACCTTTCTTTCTTTAATTAAAAGCTTCCTTTTTTAAGAACCTGATTGATTTTTCCCTGATTTAAGATCCAAGGGGATTGGGTCTGGACTCATCAGGGATTGGTGGGGGGAAAGTAGGGGGGATGGTTAATTTCTCCTTGTTTTAGGATCCAAGGGGTATGGATCTGTGTTCACCAGGGAATTGGTGAAGTCTTTCAAGGCTGCCCAGGGAGGGGAAGGTTTTGGGTGGACAGAAAGTGTTCCAGACACTAAATTCTGGATGATGGCAGAGTTACCAGAGATAAGCTAGTAATTAAGCTTAGAAGGGTCCATGCAGGTCCCCAACATCTGTACCCTAAAGTTCAGAGTGGGGAAAAAAAACTTGAAACAGGTGGAGGTCTTTTTGCTGCCTGTGGAGGGAATGCAGAGGATAGTGGCAATGATGTATAGTTAGGACACCACAGTGAGCATCAGCAAGCTCAGCAGTACCACAGAGGAGGGGGAAAACTCTATAAGCTCTAGCAGGCTAGTGTCGGCACAGGAGAGCTTGATCAATGGCTCAGTGTCACAGAAGAAGTGATCAATGATGTGAGGGCCACAGAAGGGCAGCTGGGAGATGATGATGATGATGATGATGATGATGGGGGAAAGGACAGAAAAGAAGCCTCCAACCCACGACACCACCACCAGCTGAACAGACATCCGTGGGCTCGTGATGGTGGAGTAGCGCAGTGGGGTGTAGATGGCCATGTAGCAGTCCACTGACATAAGGGCCAAGAGGATAAATTCAGTAGTGCCGAAAAAGAAGTAGAAGTAGCACTGGGCAATGCAGCCAGAGACTGAGATGGTCTTTTGCTGTGAAAGTAAGTCCCTCATCATCTTTGGGACAATGGATGTTTCAATCATGATATCAAGGAAGGAGAGATTGGAGAGGAAATAGTACATGGGACTATGGAGGTGGTGGTCAGCCCAGGTGTGTGTGATGATGACCACATTCCCAGTGATTGTCACTATGCAGATTTAGTAATCTACAGCAGCACCATGAAGAAGATGATCTTCAGCTCCTAGATCACAGAAAAACTCAACAGGATGAACTCATTGACCTTGGTGCTGTGGTTGCCCATCAGCATGTCAGATCTGCTGTTTCAAGTAGGCTGGGAAGAAAATGAATTCAAATTCAGTACTGTCAAAAATTAAATAGGCTAATATTTTAACAAGCCAGACTGTCATCCACATGTTTCAGAGTACTACAAAGAAAGAAAATGAATGAAGCCTGTCAACTGTAGATAAAAGCGAAAGGATGAGAAAGATGGAGTTATGCTTAGGGGGAAATCCGACATCTATCTGGAAGGCTACTGCATAAACTGCATCAAGTTAGACTGAAGACATAATCTTAAAACCTAAACCGAAGAAGAGAGAACATGCAAATCAGAATTCGGTTACCATAATGCCTAAAGAGCCAAGACTGTTGCATTTCCTCCAGATGACATCCCTTTGTGGAAATGTTGATGTAGACTCACCTTGATATCAGAATGAATGAACTAGAACACTCGGAGGCTGACCTGAAACCAAAGACTTGAAAAAAAGATGTCCAGGGGAGAATTCTACTCTGGGAAATGATGGGAGTTTGTTAGGATGGACAGGACCTAGTCAGAGAAGGTATTGATTTTAAGTTGTCCAAGATTCACTTTTAAGAAGTGAAAATTACACAGGTATGTTCATGCAGGCAGCACCAATGAGATGAGAAATCATCAACCTCCTAGAAGAGGTGCTGAAGCGTAGGGAGTTTCTGCACATTCAACCCTCTCCAGGTGTCAGTCAAAGGCATGGACAGAGATGTCTTGTGCCAGTGTAGTCTGTCACCAAGGGCTGCGGCAACTGAACACAAGACAGGAATCCTTAAGACCAAGAAGGAATGGAGAGTTTGGGGAGGAGAGCAGGTGAAAGAACCATTAATATATTGTGGTCTTTGTGATAAGCAAGTGTAACTATACAGAGCCCTCTAAATAAAAGGATGGTAATTACACCATGATATCTATCTATCTATCTATCAGAATCTCAGCCACAAATACTTGTGCTTCGGGTATGAAATAACCCCTACCTGAAGGAAGTAAGGGAGATACATACACTATGGAAGGTTAGTCCATAATCTCCAAGTTCAGGGTTTCTTGCACTTTCTTCTGAAGCAGCTGATGCTGTCCACTGCTAGAGACAGGAAACTGGGCTATGCGGAACTATGGCCTCTTCCAGGCTGGCAATTCCTATGTTCCTACAGACATGAGAATAGCACTCCACATACTTTGCAATATTAGCAGGGTAGTGTTGGATATTTTTGATGGTTTCCTGGTGATAGAAGATAGATAGATAGATAGATAGATAGATAGATAGATAGGCTAGGAAAGAGAGAGATAGAGACAGGACAGAAACAGAGGGAGAGATCTACTCAGCATTAGTGTGTCTCTTACACAAAAACTCTGCTTCTATTGCCAGGAACTAATGGATATTGAGCTTGTGTGATCAAGTCAGTGCTTGCAGGTAAAAACACCCACGATCCCTACAGATGAATGTGTCACAGACAGATTCTCAGAGACTAAATGTAGAGAAAATAATCAAAGAGCAGAATAAAATGGAATGTTCTTGTTATTATTATTGGATTGTCTTTATTCAGAAACTTCTTTTTACACATTTCTACATCTTCTATTCAGGATCACAAACTGATTAAAATGATTAGTGAATGTAATTAATTCTACTATGGGTTGGGACTGAAGGGCATTGGCAAATGTGTGGGAAAGCCCAGAACTGGGACTGTAGTGGACTCTGGGTTGGTATGCGGGGACATTGGCAGAGCTGGGATTGGGGGCTGTAGGTCACCATTAAGGGGCATTGACTAAACTAAAGTTTCCTACAAATATGCTTTTGATGATCCTTGTCGGCCTTTTATATTTGACCTTTCTTTAACTTTCTCTCATCTGAAACTTTTTTCTTTTAATTTTAATTTGAATAAAGGATTGTTTAAAAGATCTGAATTAATCCTTGATGTAGCTCTGCTGAAGTCGTTCTCCAGGATGATTTAAAAGAATTGGGGTACAATTTTCAAACTAAGGTGAAGGCCAGATATTTAAAACTATTTAGGGTCTAGTGGGATTTTCAAAAGTAACTAAGTATCCAACTCCCATTGATTTCAATGGGCTTTAGGTTCCTAGTTGCTTCTCCAAAATTTCACTAGGTGTCTAAACATTTTAAAAATGTGACTTATAAGATTCATTCATAGTTTCAAAAATGTCTTGGGTTCTTTTTCACAGATTCCAAGGCCAGAAGGGACCATTGTGATCATCTAGTCTGACCTCCTGTATAACACAGGCCATAGAACTTCCCCAACATAATTCCTAGAGCTGATCTTTAGGAAATACACCCAGTTTGATTTAAAAATTGTCTGTCATGGACAATCCACTATGACCCTTGGTAATATTGTTTTAATGGTTAATTACTTTTGCTGTTAAAAATGTAAGCCTTATTTTCAGTCTGAATTTGTCTAGCTTCAACTTCTAGCCATTGAATCATTAAAGACCTTTCTCTGTTACAGTGAAGAGCCCATTATTAAAAATTTGTTCCCATGAAGGTACTTATAGATTGTAATCAAGTCACCCCTTAACCATCTCTTGGTTAAGTTAAATAGATAGAGCTCTTTGAATCTGTCATTATAAGACAGGGTGGGAAAAATTTTTACCCAACGGGCCACATTGTGGTTGCAAAACTGTATGGAGGCCAGGTAGGAAGGCTGTGCCTCCCCAAACAGCCTGCCTGCCCCTGCCCCCCATGCGACCCCTCCCACTTCCCACCCCTGACTGCCCCCCTCAGAACCCCATCCATCCAATCCCCCTGCTCCTTGTCCCTTAACTGCCCTCTCCTGGACCCCGGCACGCACTAACCACCCCAGAACCCCACCCCTATCCAACCCCTCCACTTCCAGTCCTCTGACTGTTCTGACCCCTATCCACCCCCTATCCCTAACAGGCCCCCCATGACTCTCACACTTATCCAACCCCACCATCCTCTGACTGCCCTCTAGAACCTCCACCCCATCCAACTGCACCCTTCTCCCTGTCCTGGACTGCCCCTTGGAACTCCGACCACGTATCCAACTGTCCGACCCAGCCCCTTACCATGCTGCCACTCAGAGCAGCATGTCTGGCAGCTGCGCCACCCGGCCAGAACCACACACCGCCGTGCTGCTCGACAGGAGTGTGCAATCCTGCCCGACAAGAATGCTGCCGAACGGCAGCATGGCCGCAGGGGAGGGGGAAAAGCAAGTGGGGGGCTGGGGCCAGCCTCCCTGGCCGGAGCTCAAGGGCTGGGCAGGATGGTCCCGCAGGCCGGATGTGGTCCATGGGGGGCCATAAATTTGCCCACCTCTGCTATAAGGCATGTTTTTCTCATCCTTTAATCACTCTCCTGGCTCTTCTCTGAACCATCTCCAATTTAGCAACATTCTTCTTGAATTGTGGGCACAATTCAAATATTGGTTGGAGGCTGCAGAATGTGTTTAAAGCAATGGCTAAAACCTGCTAGGCTTTTTTGAAAATCCACCACCAACTCTCTTTGAATATCATTGGGATCTATGTACCTAACTCCCTTAGGTTCCTTTGAAAATGCATCCTCATTTTCACATAGGGCATTGAACAGGCCAATACATCTTTACTAGAGCTGGCGGAGAATGGAGTTCCCATCCCATAGGAAATTCTGATCTTTCAATTGTTGGGTTTTCCCTGAATCAGGATAAAAGATCAAAATAGCAAAGTATTTTGCTGAAAGAGGTTAAAAAAAATTGAATTCAGAGACGTCAAAACCACAATGACTGATGCCCCTCTCGACAAGACACAGATGTTTGAGGGGTTTGTTCCAAAACCTTGGGAACTTTTGTGATTTTTAAAAGATTCAGCCGTTGATTCAATGCACACTACAGCCTCATACCAAGATAGGAATTGTTACAAAGACTTAGATCCAGGGTCCATCCAGCTCAGTATCCTCTCTCTGACAGTGGCCAGTGTCACATGCTCAGAGGAAGGTGTTAGAATCATATCAGGCGGATCTGGGATACTCTTACTCACGTGAATAATGGATAATGGTGTGATAATCAGCTGAACATGAATTCCCAGTGTGATGCTGTGGCCAAAAGAGCTAATGTGATCCTGGGATTGCATAGAAAGGGAAATCTGAGTAGGAGAATAGAGGCTATTTTACCTCTGTATTTGGTGCTGATGCAACTGAAGTTGGAATATAGTGTCCAGTTCTGGTGCCCAGAATTCAAGACAGATGCTGCTAAGTTGGAGAGGATTCAGAGAAGAGTCACAAGAATGATTACAAATGACTAGGGGGAAAAAAAGCCTTATAGTGATAGACTAAAGGAGTTCAGTCTATTTAGTTTAACAAAAAGAAGGTTAAGGGGTGACTTGATCACAGTCTATAAGTAGCTACATGTGAAACAAATATTTAATAATGGGCTCTTCAATCTGCAGGAGGAAGGTTTAACATGATCAAATGGCTGGAAGTTGAAGCTGGACAAACTCAAACTGGAAATAAGATATGAATTCTTAACGGGGAGAGTAATTAACCATTGGAACAATTTACTAAGGGTCGTGGTGTATTCTCCATCACTAACCATTTTTAATGAACATTGAATGTTTTTCTAAAAGATCTGGATTAGGAATTATTATGGAGAAGTGCTATGAGCTGTGTTATTCAGGTGGCCAGAGAAGAGTTTTACAATGAACCTTTTAGAATCTATGAATCTGTGATGAAGAGCTCAATCTGACTATTAATACTGAGACACTGATTATTTGGGATTTGAAATGGAGCCTAAGAGTTGGGCCAGATTTTTAATGCTATTTAGGCACCTAAACATGTAGATGGACACTTAGTGGGATTTTGAAAAGTGCCTAGTTGCCTATCTTCCATTGAAATCATTGAGAGTTAGGCACCCAGGGCCATATTTTCAAAGGTATTTAGGCACTGGGATTTTCAAAAGCATCTACATTCCTAGCACCCATTAAAATCAATGGTCCCTCACCATCAAATCTCACTGTAATTTAATAGAAGGTGAGTGTCTAACTCTCTTAGACCCCTTTGAAATTCCCAGGAACGCTTTTTATTTATGCTACATGAGTGCCTGTAAACAGAGATTGGGACCCCATTGTGCTAGGCACTATCTAAACAGATGGTGACAAGAGACAATTCTTACCCTGGAGAGCTTATAGTGTAAGAGTGGGGATGGCAAAAGCAATGGATTGATTGAGGAGTTGGGACTTGAGCTTTTAAATTACTTAAATGTTTGGAAAATCCCAACTTAAATGAAAAAAGGGTGGGAGGGGAAACAGACTCTGCTAAGGTCACACAGCAGGTCTAGGAATAGAACCCAGGAATCCTGACACTAAGTCAAGCTTTCACTCCACTAAATAACAATGACACTCAATGGATAAAATCAGCAATTCATGATTGAGATGAAGAAGTGTCTGTATCAAGGCTCTGGTTGCAGAACAGAGCTCTTTCTAGTAAAGTATTCCTTGAGGGCCTCTTTGACCTTCTAGTTCCTTAAGGCATAAATGAAAGGATTTAATAAAGGGCTCACTATGACGTTGAACACAGCCACCACCTTCTGGAGGTCCAGGGAGTGGCCCTGACTGGGGGGCCTAGCATACATGAAGATGGTACTGCCGTAGTAGATAAAGGCTACTGTGATGTGGGAGGTGCAGGTGGAAAAGGCTTTTCACCTGCCTGTGGCTGAGGGGATATGCAAGACTGTGGCGATGATGTAAAGGTAGGACACTGTAGTAAAAGACAAGGATGTGAGCAGAACCACCGAGGAAAGGACATACTCGATCATGAGGAGGAAGCGTGTGTTGACGCAGGATAGCCTCACTAGTGGGGCATAGTTACAGAAGAAATGATTTATCACATTGGGCCACAGAAAGGAAGTTGGCACAGCAAAATAAGTGGGCAAAGGGTGAAGAAACCCAACCAACCAACAACCCATGACAAGAAAGACACAAACATGCCCACTCATGATGACAGGGTAGTGGAGCGGGTGCAGATGGCCATGTAGCGGTCGAAGGACATGATGGCAATGAGGATGAAATCCACAGTGCCCAGGAAGAAGTAGAAGTAACACTGGGTAATGCAGCCCCGGAAGGAATGGCTTTGGCCTGGGAGAGCAGGTTCACCAGCATCTTTGGAATGATGGAGAGGATAAAGAGTATCTCCAGGAGGAGAGGTTGCAGAGGAAGAAGTACATGGGGGTGTGGAGGCGGAGATCCACATACACAAGGGTGATAATGGCATGTTCCCCATTAGAGTTAAGGCAAAGATGACCAGTAGCAGTATGAAAACCAGGAGCTCCATGGGCTGTGACAGCGAGAAGCCCAGAAGAACAAACTCCATCACCACATTGCTCTGATTGTTTGTTCTTATTTCAGCTTTTGCCTGCAGAATAGAGGAAATTGAAAAAGCCCGAATGTCAAGTTTTTGACAAAATTGATTTTAATAAAATAAAATAAAAATAAGAATACAAACAAACTAAATAACTGTTTCTAGGGATTTTCTGGCCAGTTACAGAGCTCATAAAAATTTATGACACTTTAAAAAGGTGACAAAATCTTGACATTTTTCAAAAATATAGATTTTCTGGGAAAAAAATCTATTTTTAAATCCCTATTGAAATTTTACATTCTATTAACCACAACTGCAGAAAAAATTATTAGTATTTACAAGGTTCAATTGAACATAAACCTTCATTCTAAACTTTTTGCTAGGCTGTCTCTGGGGGGATCAGAAAACCAACAATGCAATCAACCTCTCATGGGTCCTATGGTGGCCACATAACTGCTTCCCAGTTTAGCACAATGAAAGAAAGATCTAAAAGCGAAGATACGTTCTATTAGTGTCAGACATGTTTTATGCAGTTTCAGTTTTGTCTGATACATTGGTACATAGATATCCAAAAGTATCTATACACACATGAATAATCAGACAGAAACACACATACATAGATGGGTCTGCATGGGGATAGATAAATAGAGGAGACTGAGTGAGGGAGGTAGAGACAGATAGAATTATGCATTTCAATCCCTTTCACTCTTCAATGCTCTTCAAAAAATCATGCATAGAAACAAATTTTGGAATGTTTTACCTTATGCCATAGGTGTAATGTGATTGAGGCCTTGGCTTCTGACTTCCATGGAAATCTGTCTCTGTGTCTGTGCATCCAAGTTTGTCTACCATCTTCCTATTCCCGAGATTCTTTACACATATGTGGGGGGGAAAGTGCCTCTTTGTTATTTTATATTTTCCTCTTGATTCCTAGTGCCTTACCTTTGTTACATCCAAAGTGTTCATCTCCATTCGCAGAATATCACAAACAGGGAGTGAAGGTGGTTATTTAAATTCATACTGCTGAGTACCTAGGGAACCATAAACCTGCACCATATAAATTCAATTCAGATAGGCTAATGTCTTTGGGACAACAACACTCTGAAAACACAGCCCTTCCTTGAACTGTACTCAGCACTGGCTTTGGTGGTGAGAGCATCCATCTGCTCCCTGGAGCACAATTCCCCCAGCACACCCTGGGGCATTGGGGTCAGCACTGACGTAAGGGGAGAGCATCATCTATTGAACCCCATACCATTCCTTGCACAACGCACCCCTAGCACCATGCTGGGGTACTGGGCTCAGCATGACTGTGAGGGGAAAGCACGTACTAAGTCATGCACACTGTCCAGAAACACAAAACCCCCCTAGTGCTGCTTCAGGGCATTTGAGTAAGTAGTGGCTGAGTCACCATCATACATGCTATTTACCAAAGTTATGGTATTCATTTTTGGTGCCCCATCTAAATGTTGCCCCTTTCCTATATCAGGAAGTGATGTAAAAGGTCTCAACTTAAGGCAGGTAAATCAATAGGTACATGTTACCCAATGCTTCTGGTACAGATTGCATAGTGCACCAAAGACACAAAGTGCGCTGGATATATTGGACAATAGATGGTTCATGAGTCAGATCCTCAAAATGGGATAACTTGGCATAGCTCCATCAAAGTCAATGGGTCAGATCCCCAACTACTGAAAATCAGTTGTCCCCTCACTGAAGTAAATAGGACAGATCCTTAGCTAGTGTAACTTGACGTTAAAGTCAGTGGATCCAATCCACAGCTGGTGTTAATCAGCAGAGCTCAATGGAAATCATCAGGTCTTGATTGATCTACACTAGCTGAAGATCTGGCACCAGCCGAAGATCTGGTCCATTGCTGACCTGTCAGAATCTTGCTGTATTTCTACAGCTCCTGCCAATGCTAGACCCTGTCTTTGAATTGGTCTTGGAAGGCGTTTGGTATATGGGGGCAAGGAACAGGAGAGTTGGATTCATGGAATAGTCCTTCTTAGCTGGACAAGAAAAGAGGTCACGAAAAAAAAATTTAGGGGCAAAGATTTTACAAACTGACTAGAGACTCTGGATGCCCCAATTTCTGGCAGCCCACACAGACATGCCTTAAAAAGAGGCTGCTTTTAAGAAGTGCTAGACATCTGTCCTTTAAAAAATCAGGTGTCTCAAGTTGGGCACTCTAGTATCCAAAGTTATTAGCCATTTTAGAAAATCTTGGCCTAAAAGCCCACTCATCTCAATGTTGGCACACTGGAAAAGAAAAGAAAAGAAATTTCAGCAGCTTCTAATCTTCTATCGCAGAAACAAGTTATCAGAGGTTAATTCCCAGCTTCAAAACCAGTGCCAAACTAAATGAACTTTCCTTAACTTTATTCCCAGAAGATTTAATTACCAAGAAACAAAGGTTTTAATGACAAAAAGACAAGCTGTGTCCCTTTGAGGCATCTACACAAACAAAACATTGTGAATTGGGGAAGTCTTGGAACTAATTAGTTGCTGAAAGTTTTTGGGAAGACAGTCCACCAACTTTTCCTGAAGTGCCTTATGTCACCAGCTTCTGAAGCAATCAGAACAAATAAAGAGCACTGTTTATCCAAATTCAGTCTCAACTTTGCAACTGGACCTTGCAGAAAATTAGTTCTAATGCTCATCTTTCATTATCCATAAAGGGACATAATTTGAAAAAGTGGTGGGTGCTCCCCTTTCTGAACATCCAGCCCCTTCAATGTGTCTCAAGTTGGACACAATAAATAAATAATCCATAAACCAAAGCACCAAAAACCACTAGTCACTTTTGAAAATGAGGGCCTCAGACATCCAGCTAGATAGGGCTGGCACAGAGATGTTGATTCTACCCCTACTCAAAACTCCTGTTGACTTGAATGGCGCAGGATCATACCATAGTTGTTAACAATCTCAATGGTTAAATGACCCAGTTTGTTTGGAAGTTACTCTAAGTCTACACTTGGAGGTTAGGAGGAATTTTACCCTGGAGGTAGTTTATCCCATAACTGACTGCACTGCATAGTTATTTGTGCTGTCAGATGTCACCAGTGTGGTGCTCTGCTCTATCCAATGTTGATAACAGTTGGCTGTTTGTTTCTGTTCCCTGTGTTTGCTGTCCTGGCTGTGCACAGATAGCTAACACAGCAGACCCCGAGAGAACCCCCAATGACCACAGACTCCAATAAGGTACGAAGGCACCCGGCCAGGTTTATTGTCAAACAAAACACAGTCTCTAGCTCCCGAGATCAGATATCTACAATTCTGCTAGTACATATGTGTTCCCTGATAAGGGACGCAGCTCAGTCAGTGGGAGGACACTCCATTGCCCCCAGGGATTCATTCTTATACACAGGTACAAACAAGTTACCCATCACTCCTGATATATTGAGGTGCAACCCCTCTATATTGCAAGGTGCTGCCTCTCACCTTACACATGTTGGTTTGGGTCCTCTGATGGTTTTGCTGGAGTAGATATGGGGACAGAGTAGGCAACAAGATTTGCTACAGGGATTGGTTCCTGGGTTGGTGTTTCTGTGGTATGGTGTATAGTTGCTGGTGAGTATTTGCTTCAGGTTGGGGGGTTGTCTGTAAGCGAGGAATGGCCTGTCTCCCAAGGTCTGTGAGAGTGAGCGATCATTTTCCAGGCTAGGTTGTAGACAGGGTCGGCTTCAGGCACCAGCGGAGCAAGCAG
This sequence comes from Chelonoidis abingdonii, assembly GCF_003597395.2. Classification (NCBI taxonomy): domain Eukaryota; kingdom Metazoa; phylum Chordata; order Testudines; family Testudinidae; genus Chelonoidis; species Chelonoidis abingdonii. Next base: position 16,082 of record NW_027424877.1, read on the forward strand.
GTGCTTAAGGTGGCCAACGGAGAGCGGTGGCATGTCTGGCTCTTTGGTGGCAATTCGGTGGCAGGTCCCTTGGTCCCTCTCAGAGAGAAGGACCTGCCGCTGAATTGCCACTGAAGAATGAAGCGGAGGTGGTAGAACTGCCGCCGAAGTGCCACCAACCACAAATTTTGTTTGTTTGTTTGTTTTTTCACCGCTTGGGGCTGCAAAAACACTGGAGCCAGCCCT
>NW_027424878.1:0-99394 GCF_003597395.2 Chelonoidis abingdonii
TGTCTCAGCTTACTTCCTGGCTTTACTGCTGGTCCTACATGGGGCACTGAGATGGTGACTGAGGGTAAAGTTTCCAAACCAAAATTAATGGGAATTGTGTCTCCAAATCCCACAAGCAGGCTAGAAAAAAAAAATCCTAACTTTAAATCCTGTGGACCCCAGACCTTCAGCTGGTAGAGACTGGCCATAGCTCCATTTGATTGAATGAGGCCAGACCTCAGCTGGTTTCAATGGGCCATAGCTCCTTGTGTGAATCAATTGTCATAAATCACTTCATAGTCTCCATGCCTGTGTTTCCCTATCTGTAAAATAGAGGTAATTGCACTTCTCACCCTCACAAGGTGTTATGACATTAAAGTCTGTTCATGAGTGTGAGATACTCAGACACTACACGGATGAGGCCTATGTAAATACTAGAAAATATAGAAGGCTGGATCCTCAGATGCTGCAAATCCACCTTTCAGTGCCTCACTTTCCCTTCATTTAACATGGAGATAATCCCCTCTCCCAATTTCACATGAATAATGGGAGGTTACATTTATCATTGGTTGTGGTGTGCCTAGACTCTACTATGCTGGAAAGCATTTGGCTACCTAGACAGACGTAATCCCAAACAATGGGCCCCAACCCCACTGAGATCAAAGACCAAGCTCCCATTTGTCTCGGTGTTACCAGGACTGGGGCCTACCTGCGTTATTTGCTGATGAAGTAACAATACAGAAGTACATTTTTGCGGGTGCCTGTGGCACTGTGAACCCATCCAGATTTCAAGTGTCCCAACTCAGCTAAGGGGCGGTTTTGGTTTAGCAATTTTACACTCAGACTTTTAGGTCAGAAGGGACCATCATGATCATCTAGTCTGACCTCCTGCATGTTTCAGGCCCCAGAACCTCACCCACCCATTCCTGTAATAGACTCTAGTCTCTGGCTGAGTTACTGAAGTCCTCAATTCTTCATTTAAAGACTTCAAGTTACAAAGAATCCAACATTGTTCTAGTTCAAACCAGCAAGTGACCCATGCCCCACGCTGCAAAGAAAGGCAATAAGCCCCCAGGATCTCGGCCAATCTGACCTGGGGGAAAATTTCTTCCCGACCCCAAATATGAGGATCAGTTAGAGCATGTGGGAAAGACCCACCAGCCAGACCCCTGGTATAGAATCTCTGTAGTAACTCTGAGCCCTTCCCATCGAGTGCCCCATGTCCAGCCATTGGAGTGGTTTGCTAATAGCAGTTGCAGATGGGCCATACGCCATTTTCGCTGACAAAGAGGAAGCACTGATCTGGATCATGATCATGCTGTCTATCAAAGGAAAAGCAAGAGACTGATAATAGGGCTCATATCAAAGAAATGCTGTTAGCTTTGTGTGATCACTAAAGGGCAGCAAAGAGTAAGAAATGAGAAGGAAGCAGCATTGTAGGGAATGGATGGAAGGAGACAATAATTCATGGATGTTAAGGCCAGACAGGACCACTGTGATCTTCTAGCCTACTCTCCCGTTTCACACAGGCCATGGGACGTGCCTCACTCAATTCCTGCTTCTAATGCAAACAGCTGTGGTTGGACGAGAGCAGATCTTATAAAAACATATTCAGAACCAGGCGGCTCCTCTGTGAAATGACAATGATGAACATGAACAACATACAACACATGGACCATCACATTACTAGTATTATCACCACCTTCTACTATTGATTGTCATCTAGTGAGTGGTTTTCAAGGTAGTCTAAGCCAACTCCAGCCCATACATTAGTATAACACCCAGAGGCCCTAACTGAGATCAGGGTACCCTTGTACTGTAACCTACTACAAGAAACAGTCCCTCCACTCAATAGCTTGCAGTCTAAGCAGAGAGGGCAGACAAAGTGGAGGGGGAGGGAAACTGAGGCACAGAGCAAGGAAGTGAGCTGCCTATGGTCACACAGCTTGTCAGTAGAAGAGCCAGGAATGAAACCCAGGGGTCCTGGTTAAAGTTTTACTAGAGAAAAATTAGAATACAACTCATTCAGACTTGATGGTACCTTGCAATGAAAATTAACGGGGATGTTTATATCGTTTTGCATTACTATGGCATCCAGATGCACCAGTCAAGACCAAACCTCCGTTGTGCAGGGTGCTGTAGAAACACAGTGAGAAATAATCCATGCCCCAAAGAGTTTATGATTAGGCTCAAAAGAATTCAAATTTTATTGGTAGTGCTGATTTCACTGAACACACATGAACCGACAACAAATATTTCCATCATTAATCATCAAAATTTACAGAGAATCAAAATAAGAAAAATGCTGCCTGAGAACAGAGTTTGATTTCAGGCTATTTACTCTATGTTTTGACATGGGATTTTGATCATTTGTGTTTGTATGTTTATAGAGCTTTAACTTTTTGAATGTCAATGTCTACTGTCATTAAATAATTATTGTCTCACCCCTCTCCCAATGTCTGACCTCCCATATTGTTTCCTGCAACTATGAGAATAAAAAAGAAATGGAAAGAAAGGATTAAAAATAAGCTTCAGTATTATCTGCTGAAGTGTTAGAAAATAAATCAAATTCTCTCAAGTCTACTTATAATGAAAATAGACAAGACAGACAAAGGGTGGGAGGGAACCACCGGCCTTGCAAAGTAAACATTACACTCATTAGTTTAACAAAGTTATTTAATCATATCAGGAGTGATGGGAAATGTCATGATTTCATAGGTTTTGTAGTGTTTAGGGCCAGAAGGGACAACCAGATTAGCTAGGCTGATTTCCTGGTGTATAATACAGGCCATGAAGTCTCACCCAGGTACCCCTATCTGGGCAAAATTTGTTGACTAAATAGATTATTTTAGGGGAAAGGCAATGTTATTCATCCCAAACTAGTCACAAATTTTACAAAAATTTGCCAAATAGTTTTGGACAATTTTGCAGGGGTTAGGGGATTTAGGCACATTTCAGCAAACAGCAGTGCTCTCCTTGAGACCTTTAGTCCCAGGGTAGGTGAGTATGTCATTATCCACAAAACAAGGAGTCGGTGGATCTTAAGACTAACAGATATATTTGGGCATATGCTTTCACGGGTAACCACTTATTCAGATGCATGCAGGGTTAGGACATTCCCCTGGGATGTTGGAAGGCCCAGGTTTAATCCACCCCTCTGTGTTCAGGGCTGGAACATGCAGCCTGCGTGCACCTGCCAGGCAATATGAGTAGCAGGTGTAAGCAAGCCAGGTCAGAATGCCACGGCCATGGGTTGTGGCAGGTAAATAGCCGTGTCTGTTGTCGGTAAGAGATCAGGTTATAGACAGCAATTATAGTAGTCAGAAAGCCAGAGGCAAATCTCCCAGATAAGCAAACGCCAGTAGACCCCCAGTCATGGGTTCCTGGTTTAATACTAGTACCAGCCACTCAGTGGGCTGCAACGGGCACGAATCAGGCCGCTGCTGGCAGTACTTCTTGCTCTGAGGGCACTCCAGCAGAGCCCCCACCTTACAGCGCTGCTGTGCATGCTTCAGTAACCCCCCATCCTATGGTCATAGGCCCCCTAGGGTGACCAGATCACCCAGGTCAAATATGACAGGGGGGGGACAGAGGGAAAAATGGCGCAGAGCAAAAAAAAAAAAAAAAATCCCTCCCGATTCCTCGTCCTCCTCGCTGGAGGGAGGCCGGGGAGACTCAGGGGACCGCGGCCGGACTCGCGCGGTACATGGAGGGAATAGGGCGGCCTGCGGGCCAGGGCCAGTTGTCTCTCCACCTGCAGCAGGACTCGGGAGCAGCCGCTGCTGCAGCTCCCACTGCCGCGGGGAGGAAGCGGCCGCTGGCCAAGCTCGGCGGCTGCGGCGCTGGCGCCCATGAACCGCCCCCGCCGAGCCCGGGCGCTGCTGCGGGCAACTGCGCCAGCCGCGTCTGGCTGGCTGCCCAGCTGGTGCAATCCGCGGGCGGCCCCGGAGTGGGGCAGCAGGCCCAGGCCCCCCATCCGCTCGGGTCCCGCAGGGAACGAACGGGGCTGGGCTGCCGATGCCTCCGCCGCGGATTGCACCAGCTGGGCAGCCAGTCCAGACGCGGTCTAGGGCTGGGCGCAGCGTGCTGGGTTCCCCGCAAAAGGCCCGGGCTCGGGGGGTTCGTAGGCGCCAAAGCCGCAGCCGCGAGCGCCACGTGCTTGGCCACTTCCTCCCCCGCCACAGTGGGAGCTGCAGCAGCGGCTGCTCCCGAGTCCCGCTGCCCAGGTGAGACAGCCGCCGGCTGCCCCGCGGCCGCCCCCTACTCTCCCTCCATGCCCGCCCGAGTCCTGCCTGCTCAGGGTCAGTCGGACTCACCCTTCACCTGCCCTGTTCTCTGCGTCTCCTGGGCCTGGTGTGCTTGGCAGAGGCGGGATTTTGGGGGCAGTGGAGGGGGCGGGGATTTGGAGCCAATGGGGGAAGAAGGGGAGGATTCGGGGCGGGGAGGGAGCGAGGCCTCACGGGCTCTGGAGCTTTTGCTCGTTTTGATATGTCTCCCTCATTGGTCGGGAGGCGGGACAAGAAGCAAATGAGAGCCAAATCGGACGTGTAGCCCCCTCTCTCCTCGGGACTTATAGCCTGTGCCTCCTAAAGAGCAAGGACTAGCACCGTGTGTTTGCATATTGCAAAAGAGAACCTTCCCTGCTAAGCTAGTCGGGTAGGGGAGTAAACTGAGTTTCACTTGTCAGAGGTGTTCCCTGTTGTATAAATAGTCATTGGCACTGCATTCGCCTTTCATTCCCCATCTCAGGCTACAGTCATTTGCATATTCATTCGTCCTGGTGCTATGCGAATGGCTGTATTGCCACTAATGATACCAAGGAACTGTCCTAATAATGAGCAAGCTTATAAGGAAGGCACTCTACCTCTACCACAGCTGCCCTTTTGGGAATGGAACCTAAGTATTTTATTTTATTTTTTATTTGCCCTAACTAACCAGTGAATTATTTGAGCTGATCATCTAGGTTGACCCTTAAGTCTGTCTCTGATTCACTTCTTTCAAAGACAGACTCTCATCCTGTAGGTAACAGCCTGCATTCTTGGCTCCCAGATGGGTTATGTTGCATTTGCATGTTAAAACACATTTTGTAGGACTGTGACCATTTAACCAGGTGATTCAGATCTCTCTCCTCTCCTCTTCATTATTTACCACACCCCTTATCTTTATGTCATCTGCAAAGTTCACCAGCAAAGATTTCATACCCTCATCTGGATGCACCAGAGACAATAAGGCCAGACTCAAGTACCTACATGTAAGCGGGGGAATAGTCCTGCTGCAGTGGGGAACTTTCCTGGCTTCTGCGCTACCCCCGTGAAGTGGGCTGGTGAAAGGATCTGAGTCCTCGCTCCCACTTCCTTTACCCAGAGGCCTCCCTGCCCTTGAGGACTCCCCTGCCACTCTCCTGTCTCCTCGTAATCTCAACACGGCTGGGCCCAAGATTCCTGGGAGGCTCGACCCCCACCCCTGCTGTGGTCACCCAGAACAGGAGCCAGGGTGTCCCACTCCAGGGTACTCTCTCTGCACTGGGCACCTTCCTGACCCACTGATCATTTCATACAATTTAAAGCAAATATAAGTTGTTTAATTCACAATTTTTAAAAATGAATAAGGACAAATGGGAAAAATTAAAAGAAAACACATCACCCTGCTCTGTGGCAGGGAACATCACAAACAGTGTCTCTGGACATCAGGGCACTTCACAGTCTGTTCCTTTTAGGTCCCAGGTCTCCTTCTCAGGCCCTGGCTGTGCTACAGGGACACCACGGGTTGGACATTTGCTCTGACGGTGGCCACTCACCTCCAGGCTCTAGGTGGTGGGGACCTTCTTCCCAGCATTAGCAGCCTGTTGGGTAAAGATCCCCCTCCCAATCTGGTCTGCAAGGACCCTTGGCTGGGGGTGTCTTTCTGTGCTGGGCCCTTTGCCCAAGGTCCCCTCTTGGCTGCCCCTAGTTGCTCACCACACCTGGCTCTGTGGCTGCAGCTCTGCTCCCTGCTCTGATCTGCTTCCTGGGCTGCTTTTCTGGCCCCTCTGGCTGGCACAACTCTGTTCCCCAGCTCAGCTCCAGCCTCTGCTCTCTCCTTAACTTGGCCCCACTCTGTTGACCCAGGCACTTCCAGGTCACACAGAGGATGGGAAACCCTCTGTCCTCCCGACTCCCTGATTAGCCTGCCCACCCTGTCAATCAGGCTGAGCTGGAGCATTGGCCTCTCTCCATTGTTCCTGGGGACTGTCAGTCTCAGGGTCCTGATTTCCCATGAACCTTTCCCCTTTTGGTACTGGAGCTAGCCAGCCAAAACACTCCCAGTAAAGCAGATAAAAAGAATGAAGTGACCACAGTGAGAAGTGATCCACAAGTTGGGAAGGATTTGCATCTTCCCTATGTTGCCTGGATTTTCAGGATGAATGAGATGATGTAGACATAACAGATGAGGATGATCAGAAACAAGCTCATTCCTATGATAACGCTAGAGATGAGGACACTGTATCAATGGGGAAGGGTTCTGTGGAATACAGATATGGTAGGGAGGGATCTTGCAGCTTCTCTAACTGATTCTGTTTGGCCAAAGAAGTCTAAGCAATTCAAGAAGAGGACATTCACCAGAGCCTTCAGAAGCCCAGTGACCCAAGCACCAATGACCATCTGAATACAGGCAGCTCTGTTCATCATCTCCATCTAATGTAAGATGTGAAAAAGCATATGGAGACATATGTATCTCATAGAACTGGAAGGTCATCAGGTCCAGCCCCCTGCCATCACTAGCAGGACCAAGCACTGATTTTGCCCCCGATTCTTAAGTGGCCCTCTTAAGGATTGGGCTCAAAACCCTGCATTTAACAGGCCAACACTTACACCATTGAGCTATCTCTTACTCAGGAGAGAGAAGTATATACATATATCAGTCGTAAGCCACTGCAGAGAGACTGAAATCGATAGATAGACAGATAGACAGATAGATAGATATTCTCCAATGTTAAATTTTAATAAAATTGTAGCCTGGTGTTTAAAATGCATCTATCTATCCCAGTGTCTGTCCTCATCCACTTTCATGTCCTGATCACCATTTTAGAACAAGACCCGGTGGAAATAACTGGATATTTATAGTTGAACGATTCTGTATATTTGGCTGTCTCCCTCTTCTAAACCCTCTGAATTAATTGTGTTTGCTTTCTTAGGGCCTGATTCTGCAAACAATGTAACATTTGAGTAACTTTGTGTAGTCTATCAGTCGAGGGCAACTGCATCTATATTCCCTCACTATGGTACAACAAGGTCACCCACTCTAGGTTCCCGGCTTCCCAGCTTCACCTCTCTGGGATGGAGACACATGTCTCTCTCTCTCTCCTGACCAGGATTATTCCAGGTCACCCTGCCTAGTTGTGAATTCCCCAGCAATATGGACTGCCTCAATAGGCCTGCTTTGGAGAACTACCTCTTCTCCTCTGAGGCCATACACAGATTAATTGCCCACAGTTCAGTCAGCACAGAACCCTCTGTAAGCAAGCACAGTTAGTATTAAGGTGAAAGTATTACAGAGAAAACATCTTAAAACAATAACAGAATTTACATGCTGTGACGGGATCCCCGGGGTGCAACCTGGGACCGTGGGATCACTGTGCCCCTTTGACTCTTTCCAACCTGGCTGACTTTCACAGTGCCTTGCTAGTGACCAGCAGCCAACTCCTCCAGGTGCTGTTATCACTAAGCACAACCGCATGTGGAGATCCCACAGCCAGCTAGATTGCATGAATTCTCCCAGAGCCACTCGTGAATCACAAAGAGAAAGTGGCAGCTGTGGCCGAGATTTAAAGGGCTCCACCGGGGTTCCCGCCACGGCGGGGAGCCCAGTGGAGCCCTTTAAATGCTAGCCCTGGTCCGTCCGCCGGAGCTTCAGGCAGGATTGAAAGGGCTCCACCGGGCTTTCTGCCACAGTGGGGAGCCCGGAGGAGCCCTTTAAATCCCGCCCGCAGCTTTGGCAGCCGGGCTGGTGCTGGCATTTAAAGGGCCCAGAGCTGCATGGTGGCTGGAGCCTCGGGCCCTTTAGTTCACCCCAGAAGCTACCAGCCATGTCTGCAACTGGGAGCCCCTTGGGTGATTTAAAGGCCCTGGGACTCCCAGCCACAGGTGGTGCCCCAGGACCTTTAAATATTGAGGCCACGCCTCTTCCGCTTGAGGCCACGCCCCCAGACTCCGGCCATACAGCGTAAAGCTGAAATCATGCATGTTAAATGTGCGTAAGTTGCGACAGACCTGTACTTGGTCCTGCTAGTAAAGGCAGGGGGCTGGACTCAATGACCTTTCAAGGTACCTTCCAGTTCTAGGAGATAGGTATATCTCCAATTATTATTATTATTGTTATTATTATTATTATTATAGTGGGTATACACCAACCTTGGCAAAACTGAACACGTTTGCCATTCACTTCAGGCAAACTCACTGGTAAAGATAAACAGTAAAAGAAGTTTATTGACTACAAAAGATAGATTTTAAGTGATATTAAGTGATAGGCAAAAAGTCAGAGATAGTTACCAAAATAAAATAAAATAAAATATAGCCATGCAGTCTAAACTCTTAATCCCGTTAGACTGGGCAACATGTACATTAAACTTTTTTTCTCACTCCACTGGATATTACAATCCATAGTATACATATTTCACCCTTGAAATCTGGGCCAGTCCCCTCAGCTGAAGTCTTCAGAGTGTCCTTGTTGCTTGCAGCACAGGTGGCTGAAGGAGAAAGGCCCAACTTTGGCCCCCTGTGTTTGGTTTTATACCCTCAGTCCATGTGCTTGGAAAACACAAGTCCAGGCATGTTTGGGGGGCATTGCTGAGTCTCCAGGGAAGGTTAAGAAATTCCCCTGGTATGGCCTCATGCAGGTGAGTCATTGTGTCATAGCTCCCTTGCTGGACAATGGTTGTGGATGGGTTGATTGATACTCCACCCAAGTGTTGGTTACTTTCCTTGCTGTTGCCTCTGGGGAGCTAATATATGGCTGATATCCCAAGTTAAAGCATGTTTTAGTGACCACCATACAACACAATTCTCATAACTTCATATGCATCATTGATATACGTATATGGACAGAGAAATGACTTTCAGCAGATCATAGTCTTTCCCCTGATACCTTACAAGGCTGCTTTGTATGTAAGATCACAATTATACAAAAATGAGGAATATGGGGTTTCCAGGACACTCCCCCAAGCTATAGAACATCACACATTCATGCTAATAAGTCTACCAGAGATGATCCCAACTTCAATAAGGGACCTGGCCGGTGATCAATCTTTCAGTACTCACAGAGAGTTGGAGTTTTTTGTTTGTTTGTTTGTTTTTTCCCCAGTGGTTACAAGTTCATGACAGCTGTTTTCCCAGAACAAGGACACCCATGAATCTGAGAGTCAGTTTTATTCCGTTTGGGTCTCTGGTCTGGTCCTCATGTGACAGGTGATTATCAGACAATGGGTTTCTCCTTAGGCTGCAGCTTTAAAAGGATGGTTTCAGGGGAAGGAATTTGCCTTCCCCTCCTCCCAGGTATTTCCTAGCATCACACATTATTATGGTTGTCTAGCACATGATTTCAAGGATTCCTTTGAAGCTCATAACACCTTCAAAGATTTACATGAGTCACATTTCCTTGAGAAGTTATAGACAATCCCACAACAGCACATAAACCTTTGCATTTTTAATACAGTGAAGTCTGAAAATACTTAAATTTAATTCAATAAGGTTAAACTCAATTCCACTTTGTACAACGTGTACAACTTGTACTTTTCACAGATTGCTGGGACGGATTCAGAATCAGCAGGTTATGATGACGGGTGAAATAATATAGCAGAACAAATGCAGACATCTATGGAATAATCTTGGCCTTTTTAAGTCAATAGATTATTTACCACTACCGTGCACATAGTGGCTCCATAGCTCAGGTCTTGTACACCAGAGGTTGTGAGTTCAAATCTCACTTGGGCCTGCTCTGTTAATTTGTGTGGTCCATGTGTGTTTTATATGAGGGAATATCTCAGAATTAACTCCTATTTCCCCTAGCCCCCTCAATTTTATCTTCACTATAGACCTGCCCACAACAAATAGATTTTTCTAAGACACAACGGGGGCTCAGGTTTCTGTCCAAGCACAATCTGCTGTTGAATCAGAACCTGAACTAGATTCCTCTTGTTATAATTGGTGAAAGTCAGTGAGGAAAACTTGGGGGCAAATGATGACCCAGGTTATGTATGCCTCCTTCAAAGTCCTTCGAAATCACCTGGTACTCACTAATGGATCAATTAGTGCTGATGGCCATACCTACAACTACCCTGCCTCTCTGTTTTTCTCTTGGCAGGCAAGGTAATTGAGCAGGTAAGAGGAGAATCGGAGGGATGAACCTAATATGGAAAAGAGGAAACCAAACAAGAGCTCTTATGGTCTATCAGTAATGATGAAATAGACTTAGAACTGGCCCAGAAGTCAAGACAGTTGGGTTCTATTCTTAGCTCTGATAGTGACCTTCTGTTTGACTTTGCTGCAAATACTTCAAATCTCTGTGCCAGAGTGGGCCATCTTCATCCTCTAGTCTGACCTCCTGCATAATACAGCCCATAATAGCCAGTTGAAACATAGCCTTGCTTAGAAGCACATCAAGTCCACTATGTGCCCAACTTCAAGAATTTATGCCTAAATGTAGACAGTCACCTAGTGAGTTTTCAAAAGTTGCCAAGACACACTTCCACTGAAATCAAGGCACCTGGGCATGGGTGAAAATCTCACTAAACCCTATCTCTTCTTAGGCATAAATATCTTTAAAATCTAGCCTGTACTTAAGAAGTACTACAAATGGACCCCACTCTTGTTAGTCTCTAGCTATTCCTGTATAGAAATATATACATAATATAGATCATAGATTAAGATAGAAGGACCGTGGATATCTAGCTGATCTCCTGCACACACAGCCACAGAATCTCACCCACTCAACTCGTATCAAACCTGGTTCTGAGCCATTGACATCCTCAAATTATGGTTTAAAACTTCAAGATGCAGAGAATCTTCCAGCAATGACCCGTGCCTATGCTGGCAGAGGAGGCAAAAAACCCCAGGCCATATCAATCCCTGAGGATTCCTCCACTCCCAAATATGAGATCAGTTAAACCCTGAGCATGTGGAAGACCACCAAGACACCAGGAAAAAAATTCTCTGTAGTAACTCAGATCCCCCATCTAATATCCCATCACAAGCCAATTGCACAAAATTAACGAATTATACACATCCCGGCGACTTTAGAGCAATTCCCCCGATTCCCGATCAGACCCTATGCCTAAGAGGCCCACGCTAAAAGGCCCGTGCCTTACGGTGCTTTTAATTTTTTACTCACCAGTGTGACAGCCGGGCTTCAGTGGCACTTTGCGGTGCGGGGTCTCAGTCCGACAGACCTGGACCACTGCTGAGTATTCAAATGGCCCGCAGTTCCTAAAGCTGCACCTGATACCATCCCCATAAACTTATCAAGCTTGTTTTGAATCGTATGTCTTTGCCCATACTCCCCTTGGACAGCTGTTCCAGAATTAACTCATCATGGTTAGAACTTTCCTCTTAATTCAAGACTCAACTTCCTGATGCCAGTTTATATCCATTTGTCTTGTGCCATATGACTGAGCTTAAAATATTCCTCTCCCTCCCTGTATTTCATTTCTGATATTTATAGCGAGCAATCATTCTCCCTCAGCATTCTTTTGGTATGCTAAACAAGCAAGCTCTTTCAGTTCCTTTCATAAGACAGTTTTCCAATCCTGGATCATCCTAGTAGCCCTTCTCTGTACCTTTCCAGTTTGAATTATCCTTATTAAACATGGAGACAACTGCACACAGTATTCAGATGAGTCTCACCAATCCTTGATATAGGTCCTAACTTGCTTATCTCTACTGAAACACCTTGCCTAATGCATCTCAAGACCGTATTAGCTTTTTCACACCATATCACATTGGTGGCTCATAGTCTCCTGTGATCAACCAATACCCGAGGTCCTTCTCCTCCTCTCTTATTCCAACTAATGTTCTCCCAGTTTATAACAATAAATTCTTGTTATTAATCCCTAAATGCACACCTTGCACTTTACTATTAAATTCATCCTATTACTATTACTCCAGTTCACAAGGTCACCAAATCTTCCTATTGATACCCGCTCCTTTTCTGTAGCAATACCTCCCAGCTTTGTGTCAGCCAAACTTTATTAGCACATTCCCACTTTTTTGTCAGGTCAGTAATAAAAGATTAAATAAGATTGTCTCAAAACCAATCCCTGAGGAACTCCACTAGTAACCTCTCTCCAGCATGACAGTTCACCTTTCAGTACGACCTGTTGCAGTCTCCCTTTTAACAAGTTCCTTATCCACCTTTCAATTTTCATATTGATCCCCATCTTTTCAAATTCAGCTATTAATTCCCCATATGGAACCATATCAAATGCCTTACTTAAATCAAGGTAAATTAGATCCACTGTGTTTCAAAGAAGGAGATCAGGTTGGTTTGGCAAGATCTACCTTTTGTAAAACCATGTTGTAATGTGTCCCAGTTACCACTGACCTCAATGTCCTTAACTACTTTCTCCTTCAAAAATTTTTCCAAGACCTTGCATACTACAGACATCAAACTAACAGGCCTGTAGTTGCCCAGATCACCCTTTTTTCCTTTCTTTAACTTGGAACTATGTTAATAATTCTCCAGTTCACACAATACAACCCCTGAGTTTACAGATTCATTAAAAATTCTTGCTAATGGGCTTGCAATTTCATGTGCCAGTTCCTTTAATATTCTAGGATGAAGATTATCTGGGCCTCCCGATTTAATCCATTAAACTGTTCAAGTTTGGCTTCTACCTTGGATGTGGTAATATCTACCTCCATATCCTCATTCCCATTTGACATCCTACCATTACCCCTAAGCTCCTCATTAGCCTCATTAAAGACTGAGGCAAAGTATTTGTTTAGATATTAGGCCATACCTAGATTATCCTTAACCTCCATTCCGTCCTCAGTGTTCAGTGGTCCTACTTCTTCTTTCTTTGTTTTCTTCTTATTTATATGGCAATAGAACCTTTTACTATTGGTTTTAATTCCCATTTCAAGGTCCAACTCTACATGGCTTTTGGCCTTTCTCACTTTATCCCTACATTATCTGACCTCAATAAGGTAGCCTTCCTTACTGATCATTCCCATCTTCCACTCTTTGTAGGCTTTCTGCTTTTCCTTAATCACCTCTCTGAGATGCTTGCTCATCCAGCTTGGTCTACAATCCTCCTATGAATTTCTTTCCCTTTCTTGGGATGCAGGCTTCTGATAGTTTCTGCAACTTTGACTTGAAGTAATTCCAGGTCTCCTCCACCTTTAGATTCACAAGTTTTTCAGTCTAATCCACTTCCCTAACGAATTTCCTTAATTTTTTTGTTGTAGTAATATTGCGACTTTTAGGTCTTTAACTGAGTGACCAGAGAGATTGAAGTATTCTCCAACTGGTTTTTGAATGTTATAATTCTTGATGTCTGATTTGTGTCCATTTATTCTTTTACATAGAGACTGTCCAGTGTGGCCAATGTACATGGCAGAGGAGCATTGCTGGCACATGATGGCATATATCACATTGGTAGATGTGTAAGTGAGCGAGCCTCTGATAGTGTGGCTGACATCCATTCGATGAAGTGGCTTTTAGCCCGTGAAAGCTTATGCTCAAATAAATTTGTTAGTCTCTAAGGTGCCACAAGTACTCTTGTTTCTTCTTCAGGTGAAAGCTTTACTGAGAAAACACATACAAAAATCCAATTTCCTGTATGCATGCTAAAAACTTACCAGAGGTCACCCATCCATCATATGGAGCCTCAGTAGGCCAAAGTCCTTTCACCCCCTGTCAGGAAGGATTAAGGGCCCCCAACACTGAAGGTCCTGTCTCTTTGCTGGATCAGAAGGAAGGCTCTGAGTCTTTCCTGGTGGGATACCTCTCTAGAGTTGTTACAATCTGAGTGAATTTGCCTAATCACCACCCGACACCATTCTTAGTTCCTCCAGGGCTGATGTCACCCTCTCACATGAAATTACAGACAGTGCCTGGTCCACAACGATGCAGGAACTTACTACAGTAAGATCTCCCAAACATATTTCAGGAAATTGTCATCTCTGTCACAGATATCATTAAAGAAAAAAATTAAGTACTACTAAATATAACAACATGAGTACGCATTCTCAGTTCATTGTATGAACTCAGGCTATTGAACACTCAGTTCTTCTGTGCATCTTTATTAACTAATTAGGGAATATTACTAACATGACTTGAGCATGTTTTCTCCAGAGCCATTTCACTTCTTTGTTCTTCAGGCTGTAAATGATAGAGTTTAACATGGGACTTAAGGTACTGTCTTGGATGGAGAAGAGTTCATTGAGAACCATGGGGGATACTGCCCTGGGTTTCATATATGGAAGAGAGACGTCAGGTGCAATAACCTCACCATGGTGAGGTGGGAGCTGCAGGTGGAGAAGGCTTTATGCCTGCCTTCCATGGAGACTATCCTCAGGATGTTGGAGATGATGTGAATGTAAGAGACAAAAATGGGGATGAAAGAGCTCAATCCAAATATCACAATGGATGTAAGGAGAACCATTTCATTGGTGAAGGTCTTGGAGCAGGACACAGCTAACAGTGAAGGAAGCTCACAGCTGAAATGATTGACTTCATTGGGTCTGCAAAAGTTTATGCTGAATAGAAAAAGAGTGTTGACTAGTGCAAACAAAAAACTCATTGTCCATGCACCAGCCACCAGGTGACTGCAGACTCGTTTGTTCATGATGTTCATGTAGTGCAGTGGGTCACATATGGCCGCGTGCCTCTCATAAGCTATCGCTGAAAGCATGAATCCTTCAGTACCACCTGACAGTATAATAAGGAAAACCTGTGCAAAGCAGCCATAGACACAAATAGTTTTTTGCTTTGAATGGAAGTGCTCCAGCATTTTGGGGACAGTGACAGAGGAATAGAAGACATCAAGGAAGGAGAGATGGAAGAGGAAGAAGTACATGGGTGTGTTAAGCAGAGAATCAGTCCTTATTGCCAGCATGATCACCACATTCTACAGCAGGGTAAATAAGTAAATAACTAAAAATACCAGGAAGAGGAAAATCTTGAGCAGTGGGTCATTGGAAAGTCCCAATAGAATAAACTCGGTCACATTGTTTCGACTTTCCATTGACTGTTATTCATAAAATGATGAGCTATGAGAATGGGAAAAAAATAAATTAAATTAATTGACATCCTGAGAAGGGTGAATGTGATAACATGTATGCATGTGCTATCATAAGCTTAGTACCAATGCAAACGCAAGAACAAACGGATATAAACTGGACACTAGGACGTTTAGACTTGAAATTAGATGAAGGCTTCTAACCATTAGAGAATGAAATTCTGGAACAACCTTCTAAGGGGAGTAGTGGGGGCACAAGACATATCTGACTTCAAGACTAAGCTTGATAATTTTACAGAGGGGATGGTATGATGGGATAGCCTAATTTTGACAATTAATTGATCTTTGATTATTATCAGGTAAATAATCAATGGTCTGTGATGGGATGTTAGAAGGGGTGGGATCTGAGTTACTACAGAGAATTCTTTCCTGGGTGCTGGCTGGTGAGTCTTGCCCACATGATCAGGGTTTAATTGATCGCCATATTTGGGGTCGGGAAGGAATTTTCTTCCAAGGCAGATTAGCAGAAGCCCTGGAGATTTTTCGCCTTCCTCTGCAGTGTGGGGCATGGGTCACTTGCTGGAGGATTCTCTGCACCTTGAGGTCTTCAAACCACGATTTGAGGATTTCAATAACTCAGACATAGGTTAGGGGTTTGTTACAGGAGTGGGTGGGTGGGTGCATTGTGCAGGAGGTCAGACTAGATGAACATAATGGTCTCTTCTGACCTTAAAGTCTATGATAAGGAACTGGACATTTCAGCATGGATGGTAATCATTTACAATGACAATTCAGCTGGGTAGTTCTTAGAGCTTTCCATACTGTGTCACTTCCTAAGATGCAACTTTCATTCTGGACATGTATTGTGATTGTTTCTCAGAGCCTCAGTCTTGGGGCAGCATCCCATGATGCAAGCTGATGTACAAACGCAGAACAAAAAGACAGTCCTTGCACAAAGAAGCATACATGTGTGTGCTGTATCTTTGTTCTACCCTCTCATTTGGCATCTGTGCTTTTTATTCACTGGGATATACTTTAGAAACTTATATTAATTTCTTACATTGCAGCCTGCCATTAGGCTTCTCCTATGTGACAAATCAGGAAAATGTCTGTATTGTTTCTTATTAATAATACGTTTGACTGTGTTTCCTTGTCAGTTTGGCGTTATCCATCTGATGCATGAAGTTCAATGGAAGGAGGCTGTAAGAGAGGGGGCAGGGGTGCTAAGGAAGGGTACAACAATGGCACAGATAGAGAACGTCTCCTCAAACTCAGTTACCAGGTTTATGCCCACCCACTCTATCCTGGGACAGGGCTGTTTGACCATGGCTGAGAAGGTCAAAAGACATTGATGTGTTATAAGGTGCCCCCAACAGAGAGGGAGGGGGCAATGGTCAGCATACTGGAGGCTGACAGATGAACAGAAAGACTCATAGTCTGGAGCTGCAGCAAGCAAGTGTGGTGCCCAGATAGAACATGAAACAGCAAGGTTAGGTCATGTCTATCTAGGAGCTGAAGAAGAATGCAAAGCACAAGGAAGAAGCTTTGAATTCAGGCCTCCTTGTTATTTTCAGATAGGCTTCTCTGGGCACTGTGGACAATTTGGGCAAAATTCCCCAAACCAGTGTAATATTATTGATACTGAGAGACTTACTCCTGATTTACATTTTACTCCATACTTTGGCATAGCTAGTAGAGGTCAACACCAGGTTGAAGTAGAGGTGGGGGAGTAAGGGGTTGACTTTGAGTAGCTACACAATGATAATATCTACCCGTGACTTGACTCTAGTAGGTTTTTAAATAGAGACATCGATCTCAAAATATCTATCTATCTATCTATTGGCAGCGAAGACAACATTTGGGGGGGTTTAGGTATTTTAAAAACAAGATCTACTTGTATCATTGGAGATGGGAGTTTTAAATTACTTGATTATGTTGACTTGATCACTGATGGTAGAACTAACATTCACAAAGCACTGAAAGACCCTGGCTAAGGGATTAAGAGGCTCCCTTTATCACACTGAAAGATGCATGGTTTGTTTCAGAATAATGGCTGAGCTTAATGGCTGAGATAATCCCCAGGTTCCCTTTGGCATAGGTCCCTGCAGTTTCTCATGTGTCACACTTATTTTCACTCAATAACTAATTAAAATGTTTAGCCTCCTACATTTTGCAGCCTTAAGTAAAGTTGTGAGAAAGACATTATTTGATTTGATTTATACATAGGGAGAAAATCAGTGTTGCCCCATTGACTTTGTTCTCTCCATGGCAGTCTGCTCCCAAATTAATCTTCCCGGTCTGCCTTTTATTTTCTAGATAGCATTAACTATCTCTTTGTTGCATCATGCACATGTTTGGGGAGTGTCTCTTTGAGGTTCTGGGGTGAGATCACTTCCTTGAGAGTCTTGTTTTTCTATTTAGGGATATGGCTACTCTTCCCCATGGGCATTCAGCAGCGAAGGATGCTGTGCTGTCGAACGCTGTCATATTATCTGCTTATGCCACTTGTAGATTTGTATGGTCTCCTAGTTATGTTGTATATCAGGTCATCTGGGAAGGGAGATGTGATGGGTTCCCCCTGGGGTGCCACCTGGAGCTTGGGTACCACTGAGCCCCCTGACTCACCAGCATGGGCTCCCTCTCAAACTGTGCTGATGAGACAAGCTGAAGACATGCTCCAAGTCTTACACTTCCACCAGCATCCACACAGGTAGGGACATACCCAGCTGTGGTTACATGCAGGATCTCTGACCAGCCACTGCATGTGAGACAACAATAGAGAGGATAAAACCAAGGTAACCATCAGCTTCTCAGTCTAGGACCCCAGAGCCTTATCGTCCTGCCCTGGGGAGTGAAGAACAACCAATGATGTCATTCCCTGCCTTATATAGCTTTTGCATATGGCAAGAAACCTTTTCTTCAAAACTTGGTCCCCAAGCTAGTTTGTGGGAAAATACTGACATCCCAAGATGGAGTCCAGAGTCATGTGGCCTGGTCATATGTCTTTGTAGAGTAATAGCAGCCATTACACCTACAGACTGTCTGGAGTGTTCTCAGGAAGGCTCACCAGGTGGGAGATAAACTTCTCCTAAGGTCTATTGTTTTCCCTAATGGCTCATTACCCTGAATAGGCCCTTCCCAACCAGCTCTCTAGACTGAAAGCATCTTGTCTAGTGGGTGTTACCCAGGTGTAACTACATTTGAAGTACAGATACATAGTCAGTGTTTATAACTTCAGATACAAAAATGATACATGCATACAAATAGAATAATCATATTCAACAACTCATAACTTTTCCAATGACACCTCATATGACTTCTTGTACAAAATGCATCATAATTATGCCATAATCATATCTTAATAATATTACTATGACAAATGTCAAGTGAAGTGTCACAGGGGACATCAGTGGATCAGGTCACCACAGCATCTCTTCATACAGGACCATGCAAAGCCATGTTGTTGGTGGGTCAGCCTGTCACGAGGTATGGCTTCTCTCTCACCTTCTTCCCTGCAGAAACTGCACAGACTCCACTGGTTGTGCTTTCACTGTACTCTGTGATTTTAAGTTCAAGTTCCCTCCACCATTTCCATAACCACCCCGATGCAACAATATATCTACAGGCCCTCTCCCTGTGACTGGAGGGGAACCGAGGCCTCTGTGTAAATGAGCTCAGCTAACCCTGGTCCCCTCTATCTTCTCCTATTTGGGACTTCCTGCCTTTTTATCAGCCTTGCACTGATTGGATAATTGGATCCTTATCCCAGCCATCCTGACTGTCTAATTACCCCCATCTCTAGGGGAACTAATTAACACCAGAGTGAAGGCTCCCTGCACTCTGTCATTCAGCCCCCATCTTTCCCACCAGCAGAGAGTGAATTTGAGACTTCCACAGAGGAATACCTGAGTCATTACACCTTGAGCTGATGAGCCACTAGCTTCTAGCCGGAACATACCATACTTTCTCAGTCTCTGTGGACTGGACATGCTGGGAACAGGCAAGTAAAGTAGATGGATGAGGGGCTTCCATGTTTTCCTCTGAGCAGAGGACTATCTACCAAGCATCTGAAGACCACAGCAGCTCAAATCCCCCCTTTAGGTGATAAATGCCATTTTGGGTGTCATACCAGGGATTGAACTAGGAACCTCCTGAGGGCCACCTTCAGGACCCTTCCTGTGCACTCACCTATGTTACTAGCTCATATTGAAGCTTATGCCACCACTTCTGTGCTGGTATTTTTAAAGTAGCAGCTAAATGAAAGCTAATTCTGGGGTGTCTACCGGAGCTGCAAAATGATACCCTCAGTTGCAGTGTAAAGAGAGCCTTCAAGAAAGGATTTGTGTACTGCCAGGTAACTTCTAATCCATCTCCAGCAAAGGGCTAGTGGTATGGGGAGAAGATAATTAGATCATTGCTCTAACAAGATCATTGCTTAAGACAAAGCAGATCTCTCTCCAGGCTTCTATTTCTATGCATCCAGCAGCACACTGCTCCCAGTGTGAGGGTCCATAAATGTCCCTGTAAACATCCCTTCTAACCGTAATCTTTGTACTTACACTCATTTTACACATGTGAAACTCCACTGATTCCAATGGAGTTATTCAAGTTGGTTGAAAAATCTTATTTTATTTCCACTCAATATTACAAACAACTGTATTCAAAAATTTGTTTGGAAAAAAATCTCATTTTAGACCCCTGCCAAAAAACGTGGTATGAGATGAATATTTTTTATTTCAAATTGCAATTTTCATTTTTTGTTTGGTTCAGTTTTGAGAAACAAACAAACGTATTTCTGTTTTCAGATTTCCCCTCAGTGCTTTCTCTCCTTCGTATTAGAAGGGAAAAAAAGAAGAAAAGGGAAGAAAAAAATGTAGGGAAATTGTTAAAAAAAAAATCAACTCTTCTTGACATACACTTTGTCTTCCTTTTTTATATTCCTACATTTTCAGTGGAAAAGGGGATGAGAGTGAAAAAACAAAACAAAATTCTGAAAACCAAAAATCAAATCCCTAATTTTACTCTGTTTTCAAAACCCAAAGAAAACACTTTCTTTTGGAAGGTTAAAAACAAAACAAAACAAATTTGTTTTATGTTGTTTTAATTTTTCTCTTTAAAATGCTGTAATATACAACCTTTTGTGAAAAAAATCTATAAAACTATTTTTTTATGAAAAATATTTGTAAAAATATTTTGACCAGCACTAGGAGTCACTCCTGATTTATACCAGGGTGAATGAGAAGAGAAGGAATCCTGTTGACTCCAGATGTACCCTAGAAAGAGGGATTAATTTGATTTTTGGAAATCTAAGGCTTTTTTTTTTTCAAATCCAGCAAATGGATTCTCAAATCCCTTATCAAACTGTGAAATTGGCTCCATAGCTCAGAGGTTAACACACTGGTCTTGTAAACCAGAGACTGTAAGTTGAACTCTCACTCGGGCCTTATCTGTTATTTTGAGGCACCTGGAATTGGCCACTGTCAGAAGCAGGGGCGGCTCCAGGCCCCAGCACGCCAAGAGCATGCTTGGGGAGGCATGCCACAGGGGGCGCTCTGCTGGTCGCCGGGAAGGTGGTAGGCAGGGCTCTGGTGGACCTCCCGCAGTGGAGCCGCGAGACCAGCGGACCCTCCGCAGGCGTGCCTGCGGGAGGTCCACTGAAGCCACGGGACTGGCAAAGTGCCCCCCGTGGCATGCCGACGTGCTTGGGGCGGCAAAATGTCTAGAGCCACCTTTGGTCAGAAGACAGGATACTGGGCTAGATGGACCTTTGGTCTGACCCAATATAGATGTTATCTGAGAGACGCCCCATCCCTCTTCAAATCCCTTCTTCCTATCAGGCAGAGGTGGGACTTCAATCAGGCATCTCCCATGTGCAGGTGAGTTCACTAACCTCTGGGCTAAAAGTCACCAGGAAAATCCTCTCCCTCCTGGTCATTTTGTATGGAGTTCAAGCATGCCGTAGGAGCTCACAGACATGTTAAGTATAGGAACATCTATCATTCCCCAGTTTGTTCATCACTCTGGGGCTTGGGCTGGAGATAGGCGTCAAGTGGGCAGCACTGCATGTGACTAGAAGTAGAAATATCAGGAGTCTTTACAGCGGAAAGTTAGGTGCTATGTGAGTTTAGGTGCCTACAGTGTTCAGGGGTTTCAGAGAGGATCTTTTGTGAATTTCAGTGAAACTTAAATCTAGGACTCATGCTCCAAAAGTGGCTGTTAGGTGTCAGCTCCCGTGCCTGATAGAACTTACAGTCTGGGTTTCTTCTTCTTAGCATATGTGCAAAGTGCCTCAGGTGGCATGAGGCCAGGATTCATCCCCAAATTTGGTCCGCTGGTTGGATCATTAGCATCCCTGGCCCAGGTACTGACAGGGAGTGTGACATGAACACAGATCCATGCACCCCTCTGGGTGTCTGGTAGGATGCAACTAGTGAATGAATAAATAATAATACTAATAGTATGATAGCTCCTAACTTGTATATCACTTTTTCATGGAATCATAGATTCCCAAGGCCATTGTGACCATCTAGTCTGACCTCCAGTTTCCCAAGCAATGTTAACATCAGCTCTATAACAAAGGATTCAATTTTAAAATTCTGGAACCCTAAGCTTCCTTGATGGTCAGGATTATGGAAACGAAAGCGTTAGTTAGTTTATTTCAGTCACTCATCTGATCTCTGAAGAGCTCTATTGAGCATAAGTTTGCATACTGTCTATGACTGTTTCTTCTTACCCTTCAAGGTGAATTCCACACTATCAGAATTTCAGTAGAACTCAACTTCAGTGGAGAATTCTACTTCAAGGCTGATAGTACAATATGACCCATTGTAATTTACATTTAAATGACTGTTATAAATGTTTAGCACTTTCAAATTCTTGTGGTGGGCTTAGTACCTAGACAGAGAATGGAATACACAGACCACTTTTAGAACAATAAAACACAAAGATGAATGCACGGCATGGATGTATCCAGTATGATACAATCACAGAAATAATGTTATTAGGAAAAACTGGCTAGGAGATAAAATGTTTAATTCTTAGTGTGACGAGTTAGACCACAGAACCCCCCTTGGGAGCTGCCACCTGATGTGCCAGGACTACTTCTGCCCGATTTCTTGCCCCGTCAGCTTAGGACTTCAGTGCCCTCCCTGGTTTGAGCCAGACTTGATAGCCTGCTGCAAACCCAGACCCAGGTCTGAATCACATCCCCTAACAGCTGTAGGCTTAGCTGAAAGCAGCTTACAGAAGTGTTCTTGTCTTTAACATTCCAATGCCCAACTCTCAGTGGGGTCTAAACCCAAATAAATCTGTTTTAACCTGTATAAAGCTTATACAGAGTAAACTCAAAAATTGTGCACCCTCTATAACACTGATAGAAAGATATGCACAGCTGTCTGCCCCTCCATGTATTAATATATACTTTGAGATAATTAATAAGTAAAAAGTGATTTTATTAAATACAGAGAGTAGGATTTAAGTGGTTCCAAGCAGAACAAAGTAAGTCACAAAGCAAAATAAAATAAAACTCACAAATCTATGTCTATCAAACTGAATACAGATAATCTCACCAGTTCCAGAATGCTCCCTTTTACAGACTAACCTTCTTCTAGTCTGGGTCCAGCAATCACTCACACCCCTCGCAGTCACTGTCCTTTGTTCCAGTTTCTTTCAGGTATCCTTGAGGTGGAGCGGCTCTCTCTTTAGCCAGTTGAAGACAAAATGGAGGGATCTCCCATGAGCTTAAATAGACTTTCTCTTGTGAGTGGAGACCCCCTCCTCTCTCCTATGCAAAGTCTAGCTCCAGGATGGAGTTTTGGAGTCATGTGGGCAAGTCACATGTCCATGCAGGATCAAGTTCCTTACCAGCCAGGCCACTTTCCTGGGAAAGCTCTGATGTGGATTGGTGTCTCCATGTTCATTGTTGGCTTAAGTGTTTCTTGACTGGGCACTTACTGAGAATAGTCTTTTCTCAGGAAGCTGATCAACTGCTTCATTACAGCCTACTTAGAATCAAACAAGTATGCAGCCAATATTCATAACTTCGAATCCAAAAATAATACATGCATACAAATAGGATTAATAGATTCAGTAGATCATGGCCTTTACAGAGACATGTTACATGGCATATGTAGTATAAAACACGTTCGAGTTATGTTATATATATTCTTTCATACGCATATTTCCATAAAGCCTTATGGGAGGTACCGTTACACTTAGTATCTCAAAAATGCAAAAGCTATCTCCTTAGCACTGATCCCAAAGACATTAGAACTTTAATGATGCAGAGAGAGAGACAGCGAGAGATTATGGAACTGGTCAGAAAATAGTTTAGTTATTGTGGAAAATTTTGATGGAAACCAGCAAAGCGTTCATTTCCTCAAAATATTTTTTTCAGAAGAAAGAAAGAAAGAAAGAAAGAAAGAATTTTTTTTTCCAGTTACAGGGTTTTAATTTTTTCATTAATATCTGGAAAATTTAATAAAAAATAGATATTTCCTACAGAAATTTCATTTTGATTAAAAAGCCATTTTTTCATTAAAAGGGTTTTTAATGAACAATATTGATTAGTTAACTAGCCAGCTAGCCAGATATTCTTAATAGTTAAGTCATCCCTGACATAACTCATGATATTGGCCACTTGGTTATGGAGTAGCTGATATGCCTTTTTATTTACAGAATTATTAATAAAGATTTATCCAGCCAGTCCCATGGAGAGGGAGAAATGGACAGTGGTCACTGAGTTCATCTTCCTGAAGTTCACCAGCCTGTCGCAGTTCCAAGTCTTGCTCTTCATGCTGTTCTGAATCATTTACGTCCTCTCACCCATGGGTAACATGCTCATCATCCTCATCATCCTGATGGACTCCCACCTCCACACCGTCATGTCCTTCTTAATGTGCAACTTCCCTCTGGTGGAGATCTGTTAGGCCACCATCACAATGCCTAAGATGTTGTCCAACTTCTTAGCAGATAAGAGGACTATCTCTCTCACCAGCTGCCTTGCCCAGTATTACTTCTCCTTTGCTGGCACTGAGCTGTTCCTCCTGACAATCATAGCTTATGATAGATACTCGGTATGACAAAGTGGGGATTTTCCCTTGTTATGCTGTATTTGAGCCTATGTGAATCTTACTGTTTTGCATGAATACTGTGTGTGCCTCAGTTTCCCTGTGCATTGCACCAATAGCTAAGTGGTGGGAGTAAAGTTGTATGACTTTGTGGGGGTTGTTCCAGCTGCCTGCATGGATGCTATTACCATCCCTTCATAACCTGAGAACCAGGAGGGGGATGCGACCAGGTGACTCTTGGCCCAGGAAGCGAGACAAAGGCTGGAGGAGGAGCAATGAGCAGGGTAGGGTCCAGGCAGCTGGAAGTGAGTCAGTCTTGGCTGGCTTAGGGCACAGGGGGAGGACCAGAGCCCTGACTCTGGGCTCCCCTCTTCCCAAGATGGACTTGGATGAAAGTCACTAATTTCTGTGCCAACAAGTTCTGTTCCACTCTGTGTTCCTGGCGACTAATAAATGTTCTGTTTACCTGCTGGCTTAGAGTCATGTCTGACTGCGGAGTTGGGGTGCAGGGCCCCCTGGCTTCCCCAGAAGCCCTGTCCAGGCGGACTCACTGTGGGAAGCGCACCGTGTGGAAGGGGATGCTGAATGCTCTGAGGTCAGACCCAGGAAGGTCGAAGCTATGTAAGCTTCTTGCCCTGTAGACAGTCTGCTCAGAGAGAGGAGGCATGCTCCCCCATAATCCTTACTGGCATCATATGGAGTAGTTCCAGAGCATTGCCCAGCTGACTCTGTGACACCTGACCATCTGCAACCCACTGCATTACTCCAACACCATGAAACCTAGGATTTTCCAGAATGTGGACAGGGCATGTTGGCTCATGGGGTTCGCCTGCCCCAATTTCCCGTTCTTCATGCTAGCGAGAATCTCCTTGTGCACTCCCAGAAGGATGAACCATTTCTTTTGTGATTCCCATCAGCTCTTTAAGCTCTTGTGCACCAAAATCTACACCATCCAGGCAGTAGGCTATGTTTTTGGCATTGTCATTATCATGTCTGCTGTCCTCTTCACCATGGCCTCTTACTTCCAAATCATAGCCACCATACCGAGGATGTCATCAGCTCGCAAGAAGACATTCTATACCTGAGCCTTGCACCTCTCGGGGGTCACCATCTATTTTGGGACCCTTGTTTTCATGGACATCCACCCTGCAGTGAAGTATGAACCTGATGTCAGTAAAGTGGTGTCTGTTTTTTATTCTGTGATAACGCCACTGCTGAATCCGATAATATACACACTGAGGAACAAGGACATGAAAGAAACCCTGAGAAAAAAATTCCTGAGGAGCAAGGGTTAAGTTTCAAGAGTGCATAACCCTACCTTCCTACCTCTTCTCTCAATGTCATAGAATCTTAGAAGATTAGGGTTGGAAGAGACCTCAGGAAGTCATCTAGTCCAACTCCGTGCTCAAAGCAGGCCCTACACCAACTAAATTATCCCAGCCAGGGCTTTGTTAAGCCAGGCCTTAAAAAAACTCTAAGGATGGCGATTCACCACCTCTGTAGGTAACCCATTCCAGTGCCTTACTACCCTCCTAGGGAAATAGTGTTTCCTGATATCCAACCTAGATCTCTCCCACTGCAACTTGAGACCATTGCTCCTTTTTCTGTCACCTGCCACCACCGAGAACAGCTGAGCTCCATCCTTTTTGGAACCCCCCTTCAGGTAGTTGAAGTCTGCTATCAAATCCCCCCTCACTCTTCTATTCTGCAGACTAAATAAGCCCAGTTCCCTAACCATCTCCTCATAAGTCATGTGCCTCAGCTCCCTGATCATTTTGTCGCCCTCCGTTGGCCTGTCTCCAGTTTGTGCACACCGTTTCTATAGTGGGGGGGCCAAAAACTGGATGCAATACTCCAGATGTGGCCTCACCAGTACCAAATAGAGGGGAATAATCACTCCCTTCGATCTGCTGGCAATGCTCCTACTAATGCAGCCCAATATGTCATTGGCCTTCTTGGCAACAAGGGCACACTGCTGTCTCATATCCAGCTTCCCAACCCTGTAATCCCCAAGTCCTTTTCTTCAGAACTGCTGCTTAGCCAGTCGGTCCCCAGCCTGTAGAGGTGCATGGAATTCTTCCATCCTAAATGCAGGAATCTTCACTTGTCCTTGTTGAACCTCATCAGATTTCTTTTGACCCAATCCTCCAATTTGTCTAGGTCACTCTGGACTCTATCCCTACCCTCCAGCATATCTACCTCTCCCCACAGCTTAGTGTCATCTGTGAACTTGGTGAGGGTGCAACCCTTCCCATCATCCAGATCATTAATGACGATGTTGAAAAACCATCCCCAGGACTGATCCCTGGGGCACTCTGCTTGATACCAGCTGCTAACTAGATATCGAGACATGTCCTGTGTCTCTTCATTCCATTAAAAACTCCCATACTCCTAGACCTCTTCTCTTCTAGCATGCCTCCTTGCACCACTGTAAGAGATTGAGCAATGCATGATAGACCTTTTCAGTCCTGACCAGTGATTTTCAGTGCCTCAATTTCTGAGTGTTCTGGTTGAGACCCATTAAAATGTCCTGGTTTTCAGAGGGTGGCCAATAAGAACTTTCTGAAAATGTGCCTCAAGTTGGGCACCCAAAACAACAAGGAACCTGAAACCAGACTGAAAATTTAGGATCTACTATAATATTAGTAGAGTGGCAGCTGTGGTAGAATTAAAGTGGAGACACTTGCTGTTTAATAGATTACCGGCATACTTTCTTGGATTGTCTTGAAAATTGCTTTGTCTCATGAATGGCCAGTGTAGGGTTAGTGAGCCAAATGTGAGGTCACTTAAACAAGGGGTTCTTGAGATAATTACTCCCTAATAAATAATGTCATCGATTTTTTTTCTGATTCTTCCAACTTTGTTTGGTCCATGCTTGGGGCTAAATCCCTTAGTTTTTTTTTACTATTTTTCAGTTTGCATCACCTTTACTCTGCATCACCTGGTTTTCAGAGAGTTAAGTTTAGCCACTTTAATCATTCTGGAAGGACATGAGTAAGTCCTGGGCAATTACTTCTGTTTTAAGGAAGTTTGGGGCAGTTAATACATAAAATAGGTAAAAGAGATGTGGGTAAATATCTAGATACATTTGTGGCTGAACTAAGATGGTGTCATTTTATCTAAGTCCATCACACTACATTGCTTTCCACCAGTTGAAGAGCTGAAATATAATTAAGTGACAAATGCAGAAAATTACAATTATCATGGCATTTGTCAAACATCACTCTGACCATTCTGCATGGATGTTGTTGTTGCAGTGGCACTCTTTGTGAGTGGAAGGATCAGAAGCTAGTCCTAGAAAAAATGGGGCCAGTTTCAAAATTCAGATCTCTATCTAGATAAGGATTGGGAAGGCGTGAATTTTCCAGTCTTTTTTTTTTTCTGGATCCAGGAAACAGCCATGAAATTAGAGCTAACTTGGAGGGAATCCTTGAGAAAAGAAAGTTCACCAAAACCTGCAGGTTTTCTGGAAAATAAAATAAAATATAAATATAAAAAACAAAAGATTATATTTTGACATTTTTTAAATGAAACATTTTGATTTTTGCTTCAAGCTTTACTTAAATTTTATTTTAAAAAGATTTAAAAATTCAAAAATGAAATAAAATTTGACCCAACATGAATATGTTAATCAGTTTGCTGAAAAAATAAATAAAAACATTGTTTCAGGTTGAACTGAGCCATCCTCCTTCACCTTCCACCCCACCCAGTTTGACCAGTGAACCAGAAAATCAGTTACTCACATGGCGGCAGCTGAAATCCACACCAAGATCACTTTCAGACTGAGAAATGTCCCCTATATCACACATATTATGGTGGTGCCTTTGGCGGTTCCATGTTTCAGGTTGCATGGTGATATGATTTTCATTTAAAACAGGTGCTAAAACCCTTCAGATAAGTGACTATACCTAGTCACTTAACTGCAAATGCACAGCAGTACAGGGACTTAAATTACTGAGAGATATTACTGGGCCTAGATTCTGCCTCCAATAAAGCCAATGGTAAGCTCGAATACATTTCAATGGGGCAGAACAAGGTACAGGAAGAACAAATATGTACTATTTTTATAGGATCCTTTTAAAAACTCTCTTTAGTGAGCAATTCCTGGACATTGTTTATAAGACTGCTCTCAACAAACTACAGGCCTAAATCACCACTGGGTCACCATAATTTTCCACCCATCTAGATCCACTAAATCCAGGTCCAATAGCTAGCAGAATTTCATAGGTTCATAGAGTCAGAGACTAAAAGGGACCATTTTGATCATCTAGTATGACCTCCTGGACAACATAGGCGAGAGAACTACCCCCAAATAATTCCTAGAACAGATCTTTTAGGAAAACACCCTAAAATTAAATTAGTCCTAATTTAAAATTGTCCATTATGAACCTTGGTAAATTGTCACAATGTTTAATTACCCTCACTGTTAAATATTTATTTCCAGTCTGTAATTGTCCAGGTTCAACTTCCAGCCATTGGAGCGTGTTAGACCTTTCTTTGCTAGATTGAAGAGCTCATTATTAAATATTTGTTCCCATGTATGTACTGTGACAAAGTCCCTCCTCTACCTTGGTGGGTCTTGCGCTTATTGGCAGATGTGCTCACCTCAGTGATCTTCCCCACAGTTTGAGACAACGTCCTCTGTGTCTGATCAGGAGTTAGGAGGTTTGGGGGGAACCCGGGCCCACCCTCTACTCTGGGTTCCAGCCCAGGGCCCTGTGGATTGCAGCTGTTTATAGTGCCTCCTGTAACAGCTGCACGACAGCTACAATTCCCTGGGCTATTTCCCTATGGCCTCCTCCAAACACCTTCTTTATCCTCACCACAGGACCTCCTGTACTCCTCAGTCCTCCAGCAGCACACCCTCTCACTTTCAGCTCCTTGCGCCTCTTGCTCCCAGCTCCTCACAGGAACAGGGTGAGGGGGAAAAGGGCAAGCTGGGAATAGGGTAGAGGGACCACGGGGATAGCTGCAGGGCTGGGCAGGACTATCAGGGCTGCAGAGGGAAATAGGTGGGGCGGACAAATGTGGCAAAGGGAAGGGGTCAGTCCAGGGGGAGGGAGGAGGTGGTGCACTCACAGGCACTTGTGCAAAAGTCAATGCTTGGCTGCTGCTGCTGCAGGTCCAAATGGTGGAAGTGGGCGTGGTGAGCCGGGCGAGCAGCTCAGTCCCAGAGGCAGGAGTCCGAAGCAGAAGGAAAACAGCCAGCGGGGGTGGTGGAGGGGGCAACAATGGTGGTAGGGGTGAAGGGGAACACAGATGGACCGGGGGCAGGCTCCACACCACACCCCCGGTGTCCCAACAGACTCAGTACAAACCTCCACCACAAGAGCACAGCTTGAAAAAGACTCAGTCCAGAAATGCCCCTTCCACAGCATTACACACATGATCTTCCAGCAGCAGGCGTTCCTCTTCTCCTTCTGCTCCTCCCTCTCCTCGGGGCACCAACAGTTCCCCAGCAACAGCCACAGTACCCCCAGCAGCTCCAGGTGGTGGTGGTGGTCTGGTGTCCAGGCAGGAGGGACCCTGCTCAGAAGATAGTGGTAGTGGTGGAGGCGTCCTCAGTAGCAAGGGCTGGAGCTGGGGCCCCTCACCCCCCTCCTCGGGGGAGCAGGCCAGCAGCTCCCCCGCAAAGAGGCTGTAGGTGGA
The DNA here is from genome assembly GCF_003597395.2 of Chelonoidis abingdonii. Lineage (NCBI taxonomy): Eukaryota > Metazoa > Chordata > Testudines > Testudinidae > Chelonoidis > Chelonoidis abingdonii. Next base: position 29,911 of record NW_027424878.1, read on the forward strand.
GTAACAGCAGTAACTGAAGTTGGGGGGAACCACTAGCCAGTCAGCAAACAGCTAGCAGAGAAAGGGGTGGGTGCTGGTGTCTAGCCCAGCCAGGGGAGCAGCAGGAGCAGGAACAGCAGCAGCAGCGAGGGCCCAGCGCCCAGCAGGAACAGCAACAGCAGCAGCCCTCTCCCTTCTTCCTCTACAGCAGAGCGGTCCTATTGGTATCCAGGGAGGGTCGCTGGGCAAAGCCCGCCCACTTCTAAAGGACCTCCCCCCAGCCTAAGGGGAGCACCCACAGGTCTGGGACACCAAGCAATTACGTGAGACAACTAATGAAAAAACAGGATTGGGAGTGAGGTCATAGGGCTAAACTAAGGGAGCCTGATGGGGACACCAAGCAGAGAACCCAGACAACGCCCACTTCTCCTCGAAGGCGTCAAGGGAGCCAGTGGACGCCGCCCAGAGGAACTCTGCCCTGATGCGTGAACGGACGGAGGAACGGAAATAGGCCCCACAGTCGCAGGAAATCCCGTCGGCCAACCTCATCTCCCTGGTGGTGTAGATGGCTGGTTTGTCCAGGGCTAAGAGGAGGTTGACAAGGAGATCCTGCAACTTCATGGGGCCACGGATGGGAAGTGTGTAGATAAAAAGGTGAGAGGAAAAGTGCAACCAAAAATGCAATAAGATATTCAAGAGGAGCCGGAACAGGGGCTGCAACCTGGCGCACTCCAAATAAATGTGCGCCAAGGTCTCCTTCTCGCCACAGAAAGGGCAGGTGCTGGGACAGGGGTGAACTGCACCAAGTACATGCCCGTGCTCACGGCCCCGTGAAGAAGCCGACAACTGACATCCCCGGGGGCCTCGGGACCAGGGCAGAGTACAAGCTGGCCCACCGGGGCTTCTCACCCTCGAGAGGTGGCAGGAGGTCCCGCCATTTGGTATCAGGGCGGGACGCGACGGTGAGGTAGTGAAGGGTGTGGAGCACGAGCGTCTGCAGATGTTTCTGTGGTGCAGCCTGGAACAGAACCGGCTGCAGATCGTGCAGCCAGCTCGCAGTGAAAGGGTGAGGAGGCCAATTGGGTCCACGGGGCAGGGGCCCTATAAAAATGTTCACGGGGCCTGGAGTGGAGGGTAGGCGGGGCGTGCCAGGAGAAGCGGGAGGAGCTCCGGGCCCTCCTCCGCCCAGGTCAACTGGGTCAAGAGCTCTGGCCTGGTGGTCGTAAGCCTGAGCAGCAGGCAGTAAAGCGGCCTTCACCTCCTGAAGTACACGCTGGGGTGTACGAGGTTGTGACGATGTGATTCTGGCGGGACCCAACTGAGAGTGCCAAATCAGGACCAATTGCTCAAACAGGGCAGTCACAGCCCAAGGCTGGGGTTTTTCCACCTCTAAGGCAAACCAAACCAGCCAGACAAAAAGGACTTCGGTTTCACCCCACTGGCTAACCACAAGTCACACAAGCAATTTCCTTAGGACACTTTCAGTCTCCCAGTATCACCACCAGTGCCACACGTCTGGGATGAATGGTTATGAAAACCACAACCCCGAGTAAAAGAAAAAGGTTCTCTCGATCCAAAGGCCAAGCCCCAGACCAGGTCAACATACACATCAGATTCTTTACCACAATCACGCTTGTTGCCAATCCTTTAGAATCTAAAATCCTAAATGGTTTATTCTAAAAGGAAAGATAGAGGTGCAGCGCTAGATTGGTTAAATTTGCTCAATTACATACAGTAATGGCAAAGTCCTTAGTTCAGGCTTGTAGCAGTGAATGAAGTTAACTGCAGGATTAAATCCAGTCTCTGGAGGACATCCCCGCTTTGGATGAGGTCATTCAGGTCCTTGTGTTTAGAGCTTCAGCTTGTAGCAAAGTCCTCCAGAGGTAGAAGCAGGATTGAAGACAAAATGGAGATGAGAGCTCTGCCCTATATCGGACTTTTCCGGCTGTAAGAACATCCTTTGTTCCTACTGTGGATAAAGTTACAGCAAATGGAGATTTGCAGTCACCATGGGCAGTTTTGCTCACTCCGCTAGAGTCACAGGGTTGTCTCCGCCTTCTCTTGAGTGGTGTCAATTGTGTAGGTGATGGTCCTTAATGGGCCATCAAGCAGGCTAAGCAGAGCTGACACCAGCCTGTCTGGGACTTTTTCCAGTAACACAGAACAAGTTTGAAATACAGACAATACACAGCCAATATTCATAATTTCAACTACAGAAATGATACAGACATATAGACAGCATAATCATAACCAGTAACCCATAACCTGGTCTTAGTCACCTTATATGACCCCCTTTACATAGCATTTGGTGCCACTACAGAACCTTGGTTGCAACTCATGTTCTATATGGTCCCAGTTTATATCAATAACATCACAGAGGTCTAAAGAGCCCCATGCGCTGAGCGAGCGTCAGGGGATCCAGCCAGTCTCCCCGGTCGACGCTGTGCTGGGCCACCTGCTGCACCTCCGGGTCCGCATGGAGGGGCTTGTGTTTAATCTTGTCAACGTTTACGCCCCGACATCGGGCCCGGAGAAGTTGTGTTTTTATCAACAGGCGACCGCCTTCCTCGGCTCCCTGGATCCTCGTGAGTGCCTGGTCCTGGGAGGGAACTTTAACACCACCCTCGAGGAATGGGACCTCTCGGGGACCGAGCGGTGCCCGGCAGCTGCAGGCGTCCTCCAGGAGATCATCGAACGCCACTCCCTGGTGGACTTCTGGCACGACCACCACCTGAACGTCTCGACGTTCATCTTCGTCCGGGTGGAGGCCCATCAGTCGCGCCACTCCCGGCTGGACCGCATTTACCTGTCGCGTTTCCACCTTTCCCGGGTCTGCTCCTCCAGCGTTCGGCCGGCCCCCTTTTCGGATCACCACCTTGCCACCGTGACGGCCTCTCTTTGTGTGGAGAGTCCGGGACCGGTCTATTGGCACTTTAATAATAGCTTGCTGGAGGATACAGGCTCCGTGGCATCCTTCCAGGAGTTCTGGCTGACCTGGCGAGGGCAGAGGCGTGCCTTTCCCTCGCTGCGGCAGTGATGGGATCTGGCGAAGGTGCGCACCCAGTTCTTCTGCCGTGACTACACCCGGGGCACCAGCCAACAGAGGGATGCGGTGATAGGGCAGTTGGAGCGGGAGGTCTTGGAGATGGAGAGGTGTCTGGCCGCCAGCCCCAAGTATCCATCCCTCTGCGGAGCATGCCGAGAGAAGCGGGAGGAGCTCCGGGCCCTTGAAGACCATTGGGCCCGGGGTGCTTTTGTTTGATCCCGCATCCACCTCCTTTGGGACATGGATCACAGCTCCCGCTTCTTCTACACCCTGGAGAAAAGGAGGGAGGCCAAGAAGCATGTCACCCACCTCCTGGTGGAGGACGGCAACTCCCTCACTGATCTGGCGGAGATGTGCGAGAGGGCCAGGGCCTTCTACGCCACTCTTTTCTCCCCGGATCCGACCAATCCTAATGCTTGCAGAGTGCTCTGGGACGGACTCCCAATGGTCAGCATGGGTGACCTGCACCGGCTAGAGCTGCCTCTCACTCTGGCTGAGTTCTCGGAAGCCCTCCGTCACATGCCCACCAATAAATCTCCGGGCATGGATGGGCTGACCGTGGAGTTCTACCACGTGTTCTGGTCACCATCTGGGCCGAGTCTTTGCAGAGCAGGGTCCTCCCTCTCTCGTGCAGGTGAGCCGTGCTCTCCTTATTGCCAAAGAGGGGGGACCTGGTCACCATCTGGGCCGAGTCTTTGCAGAGCAGGGTCCTCCCTCTCTCGTGCAGGTGAGCCGTGCTCTCCTTATTGCCAAAGAGGGGGGACCTCCCGCGGACTTACGGAATTTGGCGTCGTTTTCTCGCTCCTCGCACGGAGTATAAAACAGTTTGCGAAGGCCCATCTCGATTGGCTGGAGTCCGTGCGGCCGATATGGTTGCAATCCCAGACAAGACGCTACACCTCCTGGGCTGCTGTATCTTTAATAACTTGTATCTGGTCCAGGACCTTCTGAATAGGGTTTGCAGGGATGGTCTGTCATTCGCTCCTCTTGTCCCATGGATCAGAGAGCGGTCGACAGGGTGGATCACGCGGTATCTCCTGAGCACTCCTGCGAGAGCATTCCGACTTCGGACCCCAGTTTGTGGGGTTTCCTCTCAGGTGATCGTACGCTTTCTGCGGAGTGTCTGGTCGGGCTTCAACTGGACTCCCGACTGAGCCGGTCCTATTCGGTCGAGGTTACCGGGGGTGCCCCCTCTCGGGCCAGCTGTACGCTCTGGCGATTGAGCCCTTCCTCTGTTTCCTCCGCAGGAGGCTGACAGAGTTGGTGCTTCGGGAGCCGGACCTGTGGCTGGTCCTGTCGGCGTACGCTGACGATGTGCTCCTCGTGGTCCAGGACCCGGGCGATTTGGCGCAGGTGGAGGCTTGCCAGGCTGTGTACTCGGGAGCCTCCTCCTCCTGAGTCAACTGGGTCACTATCTATGTATCATAACCTATTGTATATGAATCTATCTATCATCACAAACTATTGTGTATGAATCTATCTAGCTACATCATCATTATCTACTGTATATCTGCTTATTTGTCTAATAATTATCATGTATGATCTATCTAGGAACATTTTACCAAATTAAACATCCCATTGCAGGGCTACATTCAAAAAAGGACTTGGCTCCTAGCTACCATATTACACACCAGAAGTCCAGAATCAGGCCCCACTAGGAGTCATCAAATCCCCACTTAACTGTTCCTGAATCCTGAAAATGCCTTATCTCAGTCTACACCATGTTTTGGCAGTAAGAGTTCCCTAGGTGCCTCTTGGCATGCACACAGTTGCCCTCCTCTAGGCATACAGATGCCTAAACCCCACAGCAGTGCACAAACTGGGGGAAGACAGGCATTCTACTGCATAGCTCACCTGTGGGACCCACTGCTGCAGGCTGTAAAGCTGCGGACTGGAGCCTGGGTCTGTGAACTCAGAGGGGAGTACTGTAGCCATAATGCTTCTCACTCTTGTTCTGTATCTCTTTCTGGCCAAATTTCCCTTTAATTAGCAGTGGAAAAGCTTCAACAGGAGGATTGAAGCTGACACCCCTGCACTATGACACTATCCCACTGCCCAGTGATGAGGGCCCTCGCCTCAGAGGTAGCAGATGTCTCTTCAAATCCCTTCTCCTTCTGAGGCAGTGAGGGGACTTGACCTGGGGTCTCCTCCATGCTAGCTGACTACGCTGACTAGTGGGCTAACAATTCTCAGGGAGGACATCTTCCTCCTTCTCGCACCAAGGCTCAGGCTCCACAGGTGAGGTAGATAGAGGAATAGCTGTCTTTCCCAGGTTGGGAATCACTCTGGGGCTTAGGCATCTGGACACCATGATGGTAGTTTCAGTGCACATGCCCCAGAACTGAAACATAGACACCCAGGGAAATTTTACTGAAACACTTTGGTGCTGAGGGAGTTTAGGTGTTACAGTGTTCTGCATCAGCTGAACAAGAGTTTTGTGAATCCCAGCGGTGTCTAACTCTAGGACTCAGGCACTTACAGGGAAGTTAGATTCACAAAGGAATTTAGGCACCTAACACAAGGAAACTAATCCCTCCCTGCTGCAAAAAGTTCTAACTGGTCACAATGAACAGCCTTGCTGGAAATGTGCAAGTCAGAGCCAGGCAATGTCTTCTGCCATTCATGAGTATGAGCCAAACAGTGATGTGGTTTTAAAACTCCTTGGTGTAGGAGGACACAGTCTGCTGGATCTCCTTCAGAATCCTCTCCTTGTTGCTGGATACGTTCATCTTCATTCTACTGAGAAGTTCTTTGATATCGTCCTTTGGGTAGGACAAATTAGAGGTGAAAAACTAGTCTCTAAAATGCTCTATTTCACCTAGAAATAAAAGAGGTGAGTAAGTGCCAAAGAGAGGAAAACAATGGTACTGCTTTTACACTTTGACTGCTCCCAGAAGCATAAAATCCAGGTACCTAAAGAGGTAGAGGAACAACATGGCCAACTCCTGAGATTTTCATAGAATCACAGAAATGTGCGGCTCAAAGGGACCTCAACGCATCACTAAGTCCAACTTCCTGTGCTGAGGCAGTATCAAGTGAACTTAGACCAACCATGACATGTGTTTGTCCAAGCTGTTCCTAAAATCTTCAGATGAGGATTCCACTAAGTACCTTGGAAACCTATTCCAGAGTGTAACTCCTCTGAGAGTTAGAAAGTTTTTTCCCAGTTTTTCTCCCCACAAAAAAATAACATGTGACCAGATGACTAGCAACATAGACAATAAAGGAGAAGGGGTGCAGATCTGATAAGTAAAGCACATATCACAGATTTTCTGAACAATTTGAATGAATTCAAATTAGTAGGGCCTGATGCTATTCACCTGACATTACTGAAGGAATTAGCTAAAGAAATCTCGGAGTCACTGGCAGGAGAGGTCCTGGAAGGCTGGAGACAAGCTCATCTTTAAAAAGAGGGGGAAGGGAGAGCCAGGGAACTTGAGAACCTACTAGAACAATGGCTAAAACATTAAATTTACAAATACCTGGAAGACAAAGAGGTGATCACTAGCAGCCAGCATGGATTTACCTTGAATAAATCACGCCAAACCAGCTTGATTTCCTTTTTTGACAGTGTAACTGATTTGCTGGATAGGGGGAATGCAGTGGGCATAATATAGCTTCAGCAAGAGTTTTGACACAGTCTCATATGGCATTTTCATAAGTAAGCTGGAGAAATGCGGACTCGGTAGGACAACCACTAAGTGGATATATAATTGGTTAAACAACCTCAAAGAAAGAGTAACTATTAATGGAATGATGTCAGATTGGAGGGAGGTCTCAAGTGGGGTTCCACGGGGATCTGTTCTGTGTTCAACATCTCTATTAATGACCTGGATGTAGGAATAGAGAATATACTGATCAAGTTTGCAGATGACACAAAGCTAGAGTGGTTTCCAACACTTTGGAGGATAGAGCTAAAATTCAAAGGGATCGTCATAAATTGGAGCACTGGGCTGAAGACAACAAAATGAAATTCAACAAAAACAAATGTAAAGTTCTGCACTTAGGGAAGAAAAACCAAATGCACAAATACAGAATGGGGGGTAATTGGCTTGGCAGCAGCACTTCTGAGAAAGATGTGGGAGTTGTGGTGGTTCATGACCCCAATATGAGTCAGCAATGAGATGCCTTTGCAAAGAAAGCAAATGCAATTTAGGCTGCATTAACAAAGGCATAGTATGCAAGTCACGGAACCTAATTTTAGACCCCTAGAAAGTCACTGGGATTCACAACTGCTGAGTTAGGCACCCAAGATCCTGTGCAATGAATGAAGAGAGACAGGCTCCTGGGAAAGTGATCCACAAACACTAACACACTAGGCTGGGAAACACCTAAGCTAGCCCAAGAGAGATGACCAGGAGAGGGGTCAGAGCTAAGCACTGAGGGAGTTCAGCATCCAAGTCCAGGCTGGAAGGATGCACTTGTCTCTGCTTGGGGTTCTCAGCTGTGACGACAGACACTCTATAGCCTGGTGGTTATGGCACTTACATGGGTTGTTGGGGGCCCAGCATCCAGTCCCCCTGCTCCGCTGACTCTCCAATTATTTATCCAAAGTGGAACAGGGGATACTGAGGGATTCCCACATCACAATATCCCCTTGTCCAGTGGTTTTGGCATTCGCCTGAGAGACGGCACATCCCTCTTCAAATCCCTTCTGCTCAGGCAGAGGGAGACCTTGACCGGCCACCCCATCCCAGGTGAGTAACATACAGGGCCGGCTCCAGGCACCAGCTTAGCAAGCAGGTGCTTGGGGCGTCCACTCCAGAGAGGGGCGGCATGGCCAGGTATTTGGTGGCAATTTGGAGGAGGGTCCGTCACTCCCACTCGGAGCGAAGGACCTCCTGCTGAATTGCCGCAGATCGTGATCGCGGCTTTTTTTTTTTTTTGCCTGCTTGGGTCGGCAAAACCCCTGGAGCCGGCCCTGGTGCCATAAACTCTGGGCTAAAAATGATGAGGGAGGGCACTTGGGGGGCCTGATCCTGCATGCCACACCTCAGCACATCTGCCACAGCCAAGTGAGGCAGAGAAACACCTCTCTGCATGCATCTGGAAGCCTGGGATGGGGCAGCAGTGGTCATGCCCAGAGACAAAAACACAGACACTGAGAGAAATTTTCTGCAAATCTTAGGCCCTGAGCAAGTGTAGGTTCCTAAAGTCTGGTGGCAGCTGAGCAGGGGTTTTGTGAATCCCAGTGAGGCCTGATTCTAACATTTCATTGGCTAAACCAGCAATGAGGCACCAAAGTCCCTTTGTGAATCTAGCCCATAGAGTTTTAGAAGAAGTGTACAATTAAGTTACCTGGACAATTTTTGTTGTTGAAGAGCGGGAAATGCATGATGGTCGGAAGACCTTTTCCTTTGAAGATGTAGCAGTCAGAGGGGTTATCAATGTCCTTAATCTCTTCTGGGTTTATTTTGGGAAATGGGATGCTATTTCTCTTACAGTACTCAGCAGTTTTCTTGATGGTCTGGGAAGAAGGGAAAAGGGATTTTAAAATAAATAAATAAATAAATAAATAAATAAATAAATGACCATGTCCACTAATAAAACATGATGCCACTAATATGGCCAGGCTAGAGAGTTCAAAATACCCCTAACCGACCGTGTAGAAACATTCCAAGGAGTCTCTAAGGAACCGACCAATCAAGGGCCTCCATGGAAACCAGACATGACCCCGTTTCTATATCTGTGTAGCCAGAATCTTTGTATAACAATGCATATACTGTGGCTGAGGTTTTCAAAAGCTCCTAAGGGATGTGGATGCCCAATTCCCATTAAAATTAATCCCTTAGATGGCTTTGAAAATCTCAGCCCATGGTAATGAACAGAAATCAAAACCCAGAACTTCAGCTCCAAAAGCACAAGTTTGATTTTTGTTTTGTTCTGTTTTCTTTTACATCTTCACCTATAGGAAAACTCTTGTTCCATGTAAACAAAGTAGCAAAGTGTTATAGTAGCTGCAGCCACTAGAGGGAGACAATATCACCTATGGAGCACTGGTGATACCTGAGGCTGAGGTTAGCGAGTTTGCAGAGTTCTAACTGAGTTATTGGAACTTAGTTCACATTTTTACTGACCCGTCTCGTCCTGCTAGAGCGCTCTTGGCTCTTTGGTGCTAACAGAAATAAAAATTGGTCAAAACTAATGACTGTCATTTAGCACATCAGCTAGGACTGTGATACACACAAGGGCACATCTGTGGAGTAAGCAGCTGCCATATTTACAGAGTAAAACTGAACTTCAAGGAATTTCCTCTTCCTCCATGATATCCAAAGGGAAATAAAGGTCAGGACTGGTCACACGCCTTTACTCCAAACCCAAGTGATCTTGCAGAGAAAAAGGTAAATATTCCCAGTGGATCCTATGTGCCCGAGCATCTCAAATTGTGATCCCCACAGTAACTTCTGGGAATCCAAATGACTGCTGATAACAACAGTGTAACCTCACTGGGTCACGGGCCAAGTCCTGGGTATTTGTGCAGTGCTTCATCAATGATTGGGGCGTTCAGAGATATCACAATAAATAATAAAAGTTACTTTGAAAGGATACCCGGAGCTGAAGTCAAAGGAGATGACCAGTTTTACTTTCCTCTCTGGGCACAGAATGAGGGGGTAGGTGGAATTTATGGCAACTTGCTTGTATAAGAAGGCCAGGGAAGCCAGGAGCAGTCTCTCTTTGCCTGTAGAGAAAGAAGGGCCTTGTTGCAGGGAGTTAGAGACAAGGTACCTGAGTGAAGCAGGGCTGGGGAGCTCTAGCCTGGAAATCCCCAGGGCTGCAGCCTAGCATAAGACAACAGGTACTGGGGGTTGCAGAGGGTAGCCCAGGGGTAGGCAAAGGCAGCAGGTCCAAAACCAAACCCCTTTGCCTATGATGAGGGGCTGATATTGCAGTCTGCCCCAGTGAACAGGGGCTAGATGGAGACTGGGCAGTAGTCAAAACTGAGGCAAAGTGGGGATAGCGGGTTGGGGGGTTTCCCAGGGGGCAGCACCCCAGTTAAAAGGGCACCAGGGTCCAGGGAGAGACACAGGGGCCAAGAGGACAGGTGGATCACTGGCCTGCAGACGGTGCTCCTGGCTGGCAGTGAGCTAATTCCCAAGGACAAACAGCAGGAGGTGCCCCAGGGGTGAGTCTGCATGTCTACAGTACCTCAGTGTGAGGAGGGAACCCTAATATCATCATGGAAGTCAATCAGCTTGGTCAGGCATGACTTGCCCTTGGTTAATCCATGTTGACTGTTCTTGATCACCTTCATCTCCTCGAAGTGCTTCAAAATGGATTCCTTGAGTACCTGCTCCATGATTTTGCTTGGGACTGAAGTAAGCCGGACCGCTCTGTAATTCCCCAGGTTCTCTTTCTTCCCTTTTTAAAATATGGGCACTATATTTGCCTTTTTCAAATCATCTGAGACCTCTCTGATAGCCACTAATTTTCAAAAATAATGGCCAATGGCTGTGCAATCACAAAAGCACCCTTGGATGCATTAGATCTGGACCCATGAAATTGTGCATGTCCAGCTTTTCTAAATAGTCCTTAATCTGTTCTTTCACCCCTGAAGGTTGCTCCCTCCTTCCCATACTGTGTTGCCCAGTGCAGCAGTCTGTGAAGCATTGAGTACTTCAGCTTTTTCCACATCATGTGTCACTAGGTTGCCTCCCCCATTTAGTAAGGGTCCCCCACTTTCCCTGACCACCTTCTTGTTGCTAACATACCTGTAGAAACCCTTCTTGTTACCCTTCAAATCTCTTGCTAGCTGCAACTCCAATTGTGCTCTGGCCTTCCTGATTACACTCCTTCATGCTCTAGCAATATTTTTGTACTCCTCCCTAGTCATCTGTCCAAATTTCCATTTTTTTTAAGCTTCCTTTTAAGTTTAAGCTCACCAAATATTTCACTGTTAAGCCAAGCTGGTCACCTGCTATATATGCTATTCTTTCAGCACTTCGGGATGGTTTGTTCCTGCACCCTTAATAAGGCTTCTTTAAAATACAGCCAGCTCTCCTGGACTCCTTGCCCCCTCATATTAGCTTCCTAGGGGATCCTGCCCATTAGTTCCCTAAGGGAGTCTAAATCCAAGTCCCATATTTTGCTACTCTCCTTTCCTCCCTTTGTGAGGATCCTGAACTCAACCATTTCATGGTCATTGCTGCCTAGATTGCCACCCACTTCTATTTCCCTTACCAATTCTTCCCTGTTTGTAAGCAGCAGTTCAAGAGGAGCATGGCTCCTAGTTCGTTGCTCCAGCATTTGTACCAGGAAGTTGTCCCCAACACTCTCCAAAAACTTCCTGGAGAGATGAGAGACCAGGATGCATTATGAGGGCTGGATGAGGAAGCCCAGCCTTTAGGGGAGAATGGGGACACTTGGAAAAAACTACAACTCCCAAGAGGCACTGCAACTCCCATTATTTGGATAAATTCTCCCAATCCTTAGACCCAGTCCCCAGTTTGCACTGCTATTTATCAGCAGGCTCAGCCAGGTTCAACTTTTTGCAAAATTTCTCCTGGGGAGCCGTGACCAGGCGTGAACATATTGTCCCAAACCAGCCTTTTTGAAAGCAAGTATCATTTAATCTCAACAGTAGGAATCAAAGCACACCACAACAATGGGGTTTTGTTCCCAAAGCAAACAGCTAATATTCAGCTGCCTTACTTGAAGTTGGGTTGGATTAACTTATCCAGAGATCCCACTTCTCCCTCTGGGAAGAACAGTCTCTATCCCTGCAGCCTCTGAGCTCCAGCAGCTTGGATTTTCAAACACTCCCAAAGAAGTTTCCCACCTGTCAGCCCTCCTATCTGCAGTCACCAGCCTGGTGGTGGTAAAACTTATAAGGCACTGTCCTTCTAACGGGTTCAGGTTGCCTTGAATGGCGTACGGAGGTTTGGGACTGTGGGTGTGTGCTGAGGAGTCTGGGGTGCAGAGGGAGCTTGGGCAGTGGATGTGGAGGAAGTGAAAGGGAAGACTGCCCCACCTTAGCCTCAGAGACACATGATAGACTGAGTGAGCAGCATGGTCAGGGAAGCGGCTCCCGCCCCGTGCCCAACAAAACCAGCTGCCTGCCTGGCTTCCTGCCTGCGTCTGTAGCTGCTTTTACACAACCAGTAGCACCTCGTTTCCTGGAGGAAAAACAGCCCTCTTAATCTTCCCTAAAATGACATGGCCCTGCCCGGCCACTCTTTTGCCACCCAACCCAGCTCCAGACCCCACCTCCAGGCAGCCCTCTCCCCATCACTGATCAGAACTGGAGGAGGTGCAGATCTCATGGGTGTGACTTTTCATCCCCGACCCAAATCTGACACTTGTCGTTGGGTACTGTACCCAAAGCATCCTGAATCCACCACCTTTAGTCGTGTCCCATCAGGTTTGGGTCAGGCAAAGGGCTCTACTCCAGTAGAACTATGGGATTACACAATTTTACAATGTTTTGAAGCAGCCAGGTGAGATAATACAAAGGCAGACAATGCTACATAGTCATAGCATATCTGGGGCGGGGGGTGGGGAAGTAATAAAAGAAAAGTGTCCACCTCTTTCAACAGCTGCATGAGTGCTGGACACTTGTTTGTTTGTTACAGTTCCAACAGACATCTGATCCCCTTGCTGTCATTGAGCAGCAAGCTGCTCTACATAGAGTGCATTGAAATGACTTACGGTGTAAAGCACAACTCAGCAAGAGAATCCAAAGCTGGCCCTTACTCAGGCAAGTAATTTTTTCTCACAAAGAGGCAAGAGGGGCAGGGCTTAGCACACAGCCCCCTCCTTGGCATCTCCCATGGGCTAGCTTGGTCACCTCCCAGCAAGGGGTGGCTTTTATGGATCCCATTCTTAGGCATCCATCCCTCCTCATTCATTGCACAGAAGCCTGAGCACCTCACTCAGGCTTTGTGGATCTCAGTGATTTTCTAGGCACCTAAGAGTTAGGAGTGGGGATGCTCAGCGCCTAATGGGTGGTCTACACTGAAAACTTACATCGGCAGCGCTACTACTCTCAGGTGTAGCCAAGCTAACCCCTGGTGCAAACAGCTATAGGTCAACAGAAGAATTCCTCCAGTGACTTAGCTACTGCCTCGGGGGGGCGGATTACCTACAGAACCCCTCCCACCATTGCAGTGAGCATCTACACTGAAGTGCTACAGCTGTGCTGCCGTAGCATTGTAGGTGCTGACATATCCTACGTCCCTTTGTGAATTTAGTCCTTTGCACTCTCACTTACTGTGGAACAATCAGACGGTGGTGAAACAAAGCCAGGCTATTTCTAGTACTGAGGCACACGAGATGAAAAATGATGGGAAATTATTGTTTGTTTATGTAATATTCATCACACAAAAGGAAAGAGGGTTGTAAAATGTATTGTCACACACAGCACAAGAAACATTTGGAAATTAAGAAGCAATAAGAAATTCACCATTATAAATAACAGGCCATATTCTAGCCTCTGTGTAAATGTGAAGTAACATCATCAGCTTCAGTAAAGTTACTCCACTCTTACCAGAGGTGTAAAGGAGATTGTATCATGGATCACAGCTCAGGAAAAAATTCCTTTCTTACTTCCATTCCTTTTCTAAACTAGGAGAACTGACAAAGAAAACTTGCAGACACATTTGTGTCCCAGGCAGCTGTAATATCATTCTGCACAGTGTAAGTTCTGTGTGATACTGTGTAGAGTGACCAGATAGCAAGTGTGAAAAACTGGAACATTTTTTTTTGGTGGTGTGGGGGTATAGTTGTGTATATAAGACAAAATCCCTAATATCGGAATGGTCCCAATAATATCAGGATGTCTGGTCAATCTAGAGTGGTGCCATGTGAGCACTGACAAACCATCATGTATGGATGTGTTTTCAAATTCTATGATAGATATATCATAACCTATTGTATATGAATTATCTATCGTCACACGCTATTGTATATAAATCTATCTAGCTACGTCATCATTATCTACTGTATATCTACTTATGTGTCGAATAAGCATCACTATCTATCTTTCTATCTATCTTTCTAGGAACATTTAGCCAAATTCATCATCCTCTAGCCAGAGCTACATTCACAAAAGGACTTGGCTCCTAGTTGCTATATTACACACCAGAAGTCCAGCATCAGGCCCCACTAGGGGTTACCAGACCTCCACTCAGATGTTGCTGAATCCTGTAGATGCCTTATCTCAGGCCACACCCACGTTTTGGCAGTAATAGTTCCCTAGATGCCTGAAGGTGTGTGCACGGCTGCCCTGTTCTAGGCTAACAGATGCCTAAGCCCCACAGCAATGCACAAACTAAGAGAAGAAGAGGTTTTCCTCTGCATAGCTTGCCTGTGGGGCCCACCACTGCAGGCTATAGAGCTGGGGACTAAAGCCCAGGTCTATGAACTCAAAGGAGAGTGAAGCAGTCATCAGGCTTCTTGCCCTTGCTCTCTCACACAAAGCCAAAATACCCCCCTCCCCTGCACCATGACACTATCCCACTGTCCAGTGAGGAGGGCCCTTGCCTCAGAGGTAGCAGATGCCTTTGCAAATCTCTTCTCCCCCTGAGGCAGACAGGGGACTTGAACTGGGGTCTCCTCCATCCCATCTGAGGATTCTAAGCACTGGCCTAACAGTTCTGAGGGAGGTCATTTTCCTCTTTCTCACGCCACGGCTCAGGCTCCCCAGGTGAGGTAGGCAGAGGAATGGCTGTCTCTCCTGAGTCGGGAATCACTCTGGGGCCTAGGAACCTGGACAACAAGATGGCAGCTGTAGTGCACATGCCCCAAGGCTGAAACATGGACACAGGGAAATTTCACTGAAACAACTAAGTGCTGAGAGAGTTTAGACAGTACAGGGTTCTGCGGCAGCTAAGCAAGAGTTTTGTGAATCTCAGGGATGCTGAAATCTGGGACTCAAGCACCTACAGGGGCATTTAGGTGCCTAAATCCCTTTGTGAATCAAAGGCCTGATCTATACTAGGGAGGGGGTCGATCTAAGTTATGCAACTTCAGCTACGTGAATAACGTAGCTAGTTGACGTACTTAGATCTACTTGTCATGGTGTCTTCACTGTGGTAAGTTGATGGCTGACGGTCTGTCGTTGACTCCGGCTGCACCTTTCGCCCTGGTAGAGAACCGGAGTTGATAGGAGAGTTGATTTATCGCGTCGAGACTAGACATGATAAATCGACCCCATTTGTTTACCCATGGATCCAGCTGGTAATGTAGACAAACCCCAACACAGTGAAACTAACTTCTCCCTGCTGCACTTAGGTTCTAAGTGGTCACAGTGAACAGCCACTCGGGAAATGTGAGTCAGAGCCAGGCACAGAATTTCTGTCCTTCGTGATCAGGAACCAAACAGAAATGTGGTCTTAAAACTCCTTGAGGGAGGACACAATCTGCTGGATCTCCTTCAGAATCCTATCCTTGTTGTTGGATACATTCATCTTGGCTTTTTTGAGGAGTACTTTGACATTGTCTTCTGAGTAGGATGTAGTAAAGGTTTTAAACATGTCTCTGAAGTGCTTTATTTCACCTAGGAATAAAACAGGTGGGTAAGTGCCAAATAGAGGGAAACAATGGTTCTACTTTTACACTTTGAGTGCTCCCAGAACCATAGAATCCAGGTACCTAAAGAGGCAGGGGAACAACATTGCCAACTCTTGAGGTTTACTTAGAATCACAGAAATGAGGGGCTGAAAGGGATCTTGAGATGTCACTAAGTCCAATTTCCTGTGGTGATGCAGGACCAAGTGAACCTAGACCATCCCTGACATTTGTTTGTCCAAGCTCTCCTAAAATCTTCAGTTGAGGATTCTACCATGTCCCATGGAAGCCTCTTCCAGAGTGTAACTTCCCTGAGAATTAGAAAGTTTTTCCTAGTTCCCCATCCCCCCACATACACACGAAAAAAAAAATGACCAGATGACTAGCAACATAGACAATAAAGGGGAAGGGATGCAAAACTGCATAAGTAAAAAACACATCAAAGATTTTCTGACCAATTTGAATGAATTCAGATCATCAGGGCCTGATGCTATTTACCTGATTGTACTGAAGGAATTAGCTGAAGAAATCTCGGAGTCACTGGCAATAATATTTATGAACTCATGAATGACAGGAGAGGTCCTGGAAGGCTGGAGACAAGCTCATCTTTAAAAAGTGGGGAAAGGGAGAGCTAGGGAACTTGGGAACCTACTAGAACAATGTCTAAAACATTAAATTTACAAATACCTGCAAGACAAAGAGGTGATCACTAACAGCCTGCATGGATTTACCAAGAAGAAATCATGCCAAAGCAGCTTGATTTCCTTCTTTGAGAGAGTAATTGATTTGGTGAATAGGGCGAATGCAGTGGACATAATATAGCTGGACATCAGCAAGGGTTTTGACACAGTCCTACATGACATTCAGATAAGTAAGCTGGAGAAATGCAGACTTGGTAGAACTATCATTAAGCAGATACATAACTGGTTAAACAACCTCAAAGAAAGAGTAACTATTAATGGAATGTTGTAGATTGGAGGGAGTTCTCAAGTGGGGTTCCACAGGGATTTGTTCTGTGTTAAATGTTGTTTAAAATCTTAATTAATGACCTGGATGTAGAACTAGAGAATATACTTATCTAGTTTTCAGATGATACAAGGCTGGGGGGTTGCCAACACTTTGGAGGATAGAGCTAAAATTCAAAGGGATCTTCATAAATTGGAGCACTGGGTTATAGACAACAAAATGAAATTCAACAAAGACAAATGTAAAGTTCTACACTTAGGGAAGAAAAACCAAATGCACAAATACAGAATGGGGGGTCACTGGCTTGGCAGCAACACTTCTGAGAAGGATCTGGGAGTTGTGATGGTTCATGACCCCAATATGAGTCAGCAATGTGATGTTGTTGCAAAGAAAGCAAATGCAATTTTAGGCTGAATTAACAGAGGCATAGTATGCAAGTCACAGGAGGTGATAGTACCACTGTACTCAGCGCTGGATAGACCTCATCTGGAGTACTAATTTTGGTCACTAATGTATAGAAAGGATATACAGAAACTGGAAAGGCTCCAGAGGTGAGCAACAAAGATGATCAAAGGGATGTGTAGATGGGTGGACTCGCCCCTGCACCACCTCCTGCTGGTGACTTTGGGAATTAGCTTGGTTCCAGCTCCAGAGTGCCCTCCGCAGGCCAGTGATCCATCTGTCCTCTGGCCCTCGTGTCCCTCTCTGAACCTAGTGCCCTTTTACATGGGGTGCTGCCCCCTGGCAGTAACCCCTTTCTCTCAGGGTCTCCCCTCCTCAGGGAACGCCCACCCTTTATCCCCACCTTGCCTCAGTATATGGCTACTGCCAGTCATTGTCTATCCCCATGCCCTGGGGCAGACTGCAGTATCAACCTACTAATCATTGGCAAGAAGGGTTTGGACCTGCTGCCTTGGTCTACCCCTGGGCTGCCCTCTGCAACCCCCAGTACCTATTAGCCCAATGCTATACTGCAGGCTGGGGCTTTCCAGGCTGGAGCTCCCCAGCTCCTCTGCCTTTACCCAGCCCTGCTTCACTCAGGTACCTTGTGTCTAGCTCCCTGCAGCCAGGCCCTTCTCCATCTACAAACAGACAGAGACTTCCCCTTGGCTTCTGGCTTCCCTGGCCTTCTTATAAGGTCCTGTTGCTCAGTATGGGGCATGGTCCCAGCTGCAGCCACTTCCCCAAATAAGCCCAGCCTAAAGGCTGCTTTCTCCAGCCACAGCCCCTTCCCAGGGCAATTTTTAATCCCTTCAGGGCAGGAGCAGGGATCCACCCTGCTACAGGATGGAATGCCCTTGACGCCTTCGAGGAGCACTGGGTGCTGTCCAGGGTTCTCTGCTCTGTGTCCCCGTCAGGCTCCCTTCTTAAGACCCTTTAACCTCACTCCGTCCCTGTTCTTTTATTAGTTGTCCCCTGGAATCAGTTGGGTTCTGCAGCCCTGTAGATCCTCCCCTTAGGCTGGGGGGGATCCGTTAGCAATGAGTGGGCTTCCGCCCGCTCAGTTCCCAGAAACCCAATAGGTACAGGATGGAATGCAATCCCTATGAGCAAAGGCTGAAGGAACTGGGTATGTTTAGTGTTGAAAAAAGGAGATTGATTGGGGCATGATATCAGTCTTCAAATACTTAAAAGGCTGCTGTCATAAATATAAAGGGAAGGGTAACAACCCTTATGTATACAGTAACATAACCTCCTTCCTAGCCAGGGGTTTTTTTTGTGCTCTCTTTGCTGGTTCCCTCAAACAGGAAAACCAGTTCCTAACAAGATCCTGAAATTATACATCTAAAATTACAGAAATTGTAAGTAATAGCAAGAAAATGCATTAGATTAGCTTTTGTTTTAGCTTGTGAATTTCCCCTATGCTAAGAGGTAATTTTACTCCTGTTTTGTAACTGAGAAGCAGAGTCAGACGGGAATCCTCTGTGGTTTAAATCTTTTTATTTAACCTGTAAAGGTATCTTCCATCCTGATTTTGCAGGTGTGATTCTTTTATTTTATTTTTTTAATACAATTCTTTCTTTAAGAACCTGATTGATTTTCAGTGTCCTGTAAACCAGGTCTGTGCTCACTTTGTTTAGCTATTTGATTAGTATATTATTCTCAAGCCTCCCTAGGAAAAGGGGTGAAGGGGCTTGGGGGGATATTTGGAGGAGGTAGGGCTCCAACTGGCCCCTCCCTAAATGTTTGTTTAAATCACTTGGTGGTGGCAGCAATACCGTCCATGTACAAGAAAAGGAATTTTTGCCTTGGGGAAGTTTTTAACCTCAGCTGTTGGAATATAAACTAAGGGGGGTTTTCATGTGGGTCCCCATATCTGTACACCAGAGTTCAGAGTGGGGAGGGAACCCTAGCAGCTGCCATGAAAAAAGATGGAGCAAAGTTGTTCTCTCTTGCCACAGAGGGCTGGATAAGAGGCAATGGGTTCAAACTACAGCATAACAGATTTAGATTGAATCTCAGGAAAAAATCCTAATTGTAAGAATGGTAGGACAATGGAATAAACTGCTTAGGAAGGTCATGGAATCTCCTTCACTGGAGATTTTCAAAAGGGGGATGGGTAGCCATCTGTCCAGGATGGTTAAGACAGAATAAATCCTGAATCTTGGCTGGGGGTTAGACTAGATGACCCTTGTAGTCCCTTCTAACCTTATAGTTCTATGATTCTAATGGTGAACCTAAATCTCCCAGTTTCCATATTAAGCCCATGACTTCTTGTCCTATCTTCAATGGACATTGAGAATAGTTGATCCCATCCTCTTTATAAAGCCCTTAACATATTTGAAGACTGTTATCAGGATTAGATGAGGATCGCAGCTGTTATTTATATTTTCAAAAGTAAGTTTCCAGTCGCTACGTTTCAGAGAAAAACCTGAAAATGTGACACTAATGCACTGTAAAGGTGCAGAAACCAGCAAACAAATACAAATAACCAGACATTTAATGTTTTCTTAACAATTTCATGATTTTAAGCCCATCTCATGCTTTTAAGGAAGCTTAGCTAGCTAGCTAGCCAGATAGATTGTATTGGGATAGCCTATCTATCTATCTATCTATCTATCTATCTACACTGGTGTGATTGACTGTGTAGCCCACAAAGGCCCTGAAAGGGTTAACTTGGGCCAATTATGTTACCTGGCTGCACCTGGAGGAAGAATCAGACTTAACTGAAGGTGAGTGCCAGCTGAGGAAGGTGCTAGGTGAGCTCCACAAAGGCAGGAGTTTCAGCGAAGAAGAGGGCTGCAAGGAGCACCTTGCTCTGAGTTAGGGAGTAGAGAGATATGGAAGAGATTTGGCCCCAGGGATGGTCTCCTGAGTTTGAAAATCTGGCAAGAGACAGTGAGAGATAGCAACTACTGAAACAAAGCCGGCTCCAGTACTAAGCCCTGAACAAAGGGCAGGATTTGGAGAATCAAGGAAGAGCCCTGGGAGCTGCTCAGCAGAGGAACAAAGCAGCAAGGAAGGATGAGAGGCCAAGCCTGAGGAGGGTAGAAATCGGGTTCAGTTCATCCTTTTGACTTGGGATTTTTGTTACGGGATTCCAGGGGAGATCCTACCCCTGAAAGAAGGCTGAACCTAGAGAGGTTTGGAGGAAGAAGGCCTGTGAAAGGAGCAGGCCGTGATTGTTGGTTATAGGGCCCCTAGGCTGCAAACCGGTGGAGTATGTGGGCCAGGGTTCCCCTACCAGCCACAGAATGAAGTCCTTGAAAAGGGGACAAGGATGACTGGAAGCCATGTGGTAAGGTTGCTCAAGCTCCCTAGGACTAGAGTTGGTGACAGAGACCTGATATAAGGACACTAGACTCTTTTCTGGGACCCTGGTACACTGGACTGGGTGGATTTAAATTATGACCTAACCCAAAGGCTGAGCCCTGGGAAAAGGTGGTCCACCAAGGTGACCATCAGCTGGGGGCTCCAGATGGGGAAAGAGACATTATGCTCACACCTGGCCATAAGAAGATGCTCTACAGATGAGTCCTTGTCCCCATCTTCACTACATTTTGGGCTGCATAAGTAATGGGCAATGCCAGCAGATCGAGGAATGTGATCATTCCCCTCTATTCGACATTGGTGAGGCCTCATTTGGAGTACTGTGTCCAGTTTGGGGCCCACATTACAAGAAGGATGTGGAAAAAAATTGGAAGGAGTCTAGCCGAGGGCAACAAAAATAATTAGGGGGCTGGAGCACATGACTTATGAGGAGAGGCTGAGGGAACTGGGATTGTTTAGTCTGCAGAAGAGAAGAATGGGGGGAATGTTACTGCTTCAACACGCTGAAGGGGGTCCAAAAAAGATGGATCTAGACTGTTCTCATGGTACCCGATGACCAGAACAAAGAGTAATGGTCTCAATTGCAGTGGGGAGGTTAGGTTGAAATAGGAAACCTTTCCACTAGGAGGGTGGGAAGCACTGGAATGCGTTATCTAGGGTGGTGGTGGAATCTCCTTCTTAAGTTTTAAGGCCCAGCTTGACAAAGCCCGCACTAGGATATTAGTTGGGATGTCCTGCTTTGAGCAGGGGTGGTACTAGCTAACCTCCTGAGATCTCTCCAACCCTGATCTAGTGACACACTCCTCAGTTATCTATTTTATTCCCTTCCCTTTGCAACACTAGGAAATACCAAAGATTTTTCCAGACACGTTGTTGCTGGCAGCTGGAAATTGATGGGAGTTAGTGCCCAAGTCCTGGTGAGGATCTGCAATTACATGACATGCAGCAGGTCAAAGCTGAAATCTGTCCAATGATTACAAGGGAGTCTATCTATGTAATTCACAGTTGACAGGCCAAGAGGAATGGTAAGGTGACACCAGTATAGTTCCCTTTCCACTCCCACTGAGGTGACCTGTTCTGCCACATCTCCTCTCAGTTACAGAGAATGGAAATCTAGAGAAATTCATGCTATTTGAGTAATAATTTAAAAAAATTAAAACATTGATCATAAGAACTGCACCTTTGTCTTGATTAAGCATAACCAAAAGGGCTTAGTTTCTGACCGCAGGGTGACTCTCAATGAATTGAAAAGCAGCACATTTAAAACAGGTGGGATTATTTTGCTGAACACATAAGTGACCTGTGGAAATCATTGTTGCAGGGACTACCATTGGCCGATCACAATAAGATTGTAGGAAGTGTTGGATATTATGCAAACATCCATGGATTAAAAGAGAATGCAAAAGATATAAACCTTTTATAAAAGAGAATGCAAAAGATATTAGCCCATACAAAAACTATTTCCCTGGGAAACGTTTATTTGTAATTTTTTATTATGGGGTTTTGTGCCCTTCCTTGTGACTCATGTAGTGTTGGACACTGTCAGAGTCAGGACAGAGAGCTAGATGAACCCTGCTCTGGTAGACAGTGGCAATACCTGAGCTCCTCTGCTCGTGTCCACCAGTGTCAGCCAGGAGAAGCTCCATTTCAGTCAGTGAGCTCCGACCAGACAAATGGGGTGAGGTTTCACAGCAGAACTCAGGTGTTGGGTTACTGAGAGTCATGGTGCCTCTAGAATTTTAGACCCCTATAAAATCACTGGGATTCACACAGGCTGAGTTAGTCGCCCAGGCTCCTGGTGCAATGAACGAAGAGCGACAGGCTCCTGGGAAAGTGATCCACAAACTCAGCACTCAAGTTCAGGCTGGAGGAAGGCTCTTGTCTCTGCTTGGGGTTCTCAGCTGTGATGGCAGACACTCTATAGCCTGGTGGTTACAACACTTACACGGCTTGTGGGGGCCCCAGCATCCAGTCCCCCTGCTCCACTGACTCTCGAATTATTTATCCAAACTGGAACAGCTACAACAGGAGATACTGAGGGATTCCCACATCACAATATCCCCCTGCCCAGTGGTTTTGGCATTCGCCTGAGAGAGAGCACACAGGGGCCTGATCCTGCAAGTGATGCCTCAGCACGTCTGCCACAACCAAGTAAGGCAGAGAAATGCCTCTCTTCGTGCATCTGGAAGCCTGGGATGGGGCAGCAGTGGACATGCCCAGAGACAGAAACACATACACTAAGAGAACTTTTCTGCAAATCTTAAGCCCTCAGCAAGTGTAGATTCCTATTGAGTCTGGTGGCAGCTGAGCAGGGGTTTTGTGTTTCCCGGTGAGGCCTAATCCTGACATTTAGGTAGCTAAACCAGCAATGAGGCACCAAAGTCTCTTTGTGAATCTAGCCCATAGAGTTTTAGAAGAGAGGTGTACAATTAAAGTACCTGGACAATTTTTGTTGTTGAAGAGAGGGAAGTGCATGACGGTAGGAACATCTTTTCCTCCTTTGAAGATGTAGCAGTCAGAGGGGTTATCAACGTCCTTAATCTCTTCTGTGTTTATCTCGGGAAATGGGATGTTATTTGCCTCACAGTACTTGGCAGTTTTCTTAATGGTCTGGGAAGGAGGGAAAAGTGATTTTAAAATAAATAAATAAATAAATAAAATGATCATTCCCACTAATAAAACGTGATGTCACTAATATGGCCAGGCTAGAGTTTTAAAAATACCCCTAACCTACAGTGTACAAACATTGCAAGGAGCCTCTAAGGAACTGACTAATAGAGGGCCTCCATGGAAACCAGACATGACCCTGTTGCCATATCTCTGTAACGAGAATCTTTGTATAACAAAGCATATATTGTGGCTGAGGTTTTCAAAAACTCCTAAGGGTTGTGGATGCCCAGTTCCCATTAAAATTAATCCTTTAGGTGGCTTTGAAAACCTCAGCCCATGGTAATGAACAGAAATCAAAACCCAGAACTTCAGCTTCAAAAGCACAAGTTTGATTTTTGTTTTGTTTTGTTTTTTACAAATTCACCTATAGGAAAACTCTTGTTCCAAGTAATCAAAGTAGCAAAGTGTTATAGTAGCTGCAGCCACTAGAGGGAGACAATATCACCTATGGAGCACTGGTGATACCTGAGGCTGAGGTTAGCGAGTTTGCAGAGTTCTAACTGAGTTATTGGAACTTAGTTCACATTTCTACTGACCCCGTCTCGTCCTGCTAGAGCGCTCTTGGCTCTTTGGTGCTAACAGAAATAAAAATTGGTCAAACCTAATGACTGTCATTTAGCACATCAGCTAGGACTGTGATACACACAGGAGCGTATCTGTGGAGTAAGCAGTTGCCATTTTTACACAGAGTAAAACTGAACTTCAAGAAATTTCCTCTTCTTCCTTGATATGCAAAGGGAAAGAGAGGTCATGACTGGTCACATGCCCTCACCCCAAACCCAAGCGATCTTGCAGAGAATAAGGTAAATATTCCCAGTGGATCCTATACGCCTACACATCTCAAATTGTGATCCCCACAGTAACTTCTGGGAATCCAAATGACTGCTGCTAACAACAGTGTAACCTCACTGGGTCACAGGCCAAGTCCTGGGTATTTGTGCAGTGCTTCATCAATGATTGGGGCGTTCAGAGATATCACAATAAATAACAAAAGTTACCTCAAAAGGATCCCCATCGCTGAAGTCGAAGGAGAGGATCAGTTTCACTTTCCTCTCTGGGCGCAGAACGAGGGGGTAGGGGGAATTTATGGCAATGCCGGCATTGATCAAGTGGATGAATTCTTTGTTGGTCAATCCAATAGATTGGGCTTTACCTGCGAAAGTGCATCCACATATTGCTTTAGGCTGTGATTTTTCCAAGGGGTCACAATTAGTGAGGTGCCCAAAATTCCGTGTGCATTTTCAAAGGTGCCTAAGCTGGCAGATAAACTCATAGTGGGATTTTCTAAGGCACTTCTGTCAAGAGTAAGGACCCAGAGCTAGCCTGCTTACATGCTAGCTTAATGCCCCCCACTCCCTCCACAACAGTCTAACCAGCACAGTTGGGCCCCCGCTGAGTGGCCTGATTAGTCCAACCACCCGACTGGCTGTGTGGATCTGCAGACTTGCTCTTATGACCAGTGGCAGGGTGCTGCCAGCTCAAAGCATTCACCCATGGCTGCAAGAGCTCCTGCTTCTGCCCTGTGCCCAGCCTTGCTCCCACCTTGCCTTGCTCCAAGTAACTGGCTCTGATTCCTGGCCTCTGACTCTGCATTTGACCCTCGGCACTGGCCCCCTGCCTTTGACTCTGGCACTGATCTTTGGCTCCGATTCCTGGCTACTGATGCCTTCTGTCACCACTTGGTATGACTCCTGTTCTAGCCGTTAGGCATGAAGTCCCCCATCATGGTCACTGTCAGGCACTGAATTCCATTTGAAACTAGTGGGAGTTAAGTGCCTACCCTGCTTGAGTGCTTCTGTAATTACCACAAAGGGCCAGACTTGCAAAGGTGGGCTGCTGCCTAAAGATACAGAGAGAGGCCTGGTGGATATTCAGAAGTTCCGAGAGCCCAGATTGATAAAGGTATTTATGTACTTCTGCTCTCAGGACTTAAAAGATTTTGGAGATTTTCAAAGGGATTTGAGAACTTAGGAGCCAAAATCCCATTGGCCATCTATAGTCCTAAATCAGTTTGGTGTTGCAGTGCTGACCACATCAATGCCTAAATACCTTTAACAATCTGGGCCTCGGTATCTGAATCCCATTAACTCCAGATGTCTATCAATATCTTTAGGCACCAAAACCTTGCCCTGAGCCTCCTTGAAAAACCTCAGCTCTACTTTTGTGAAATTAGTATCTAAACCAGCTCAGTGACACATGGGCATCATCAACAAACACATATTTGAGCCAGCGTTTGGTAAGTCTCCATTTTAGGAGAATCCCGGCTGCCTTATAAAGAAGTTCTGACTCAGAGCAAATTCCAAATCACATTAATACCTAGCACTTCTACTGTTCGATTGTTTTTACTTTAAAGAGTAAAATACACTAGCTCACAACAGAGTGGAGCAAACACAGCAACAGCGCACTGACAATTATCTGTCAAACAAAAGCCCCACATTCCCTTCAGGTTTCATTTGAAGTCTCCTTTATTTACTTCCCATGAACACTCAAAAAGGCAATTGGAGTTGGTCAAAAAATGAAAAATATCTGCCCCCCTGCCACAAAAAAAGCGTTTAAATTTTAAAATTGTTTCATTCCACAACCCTCTGCTGCCTCCTGCAACCCATTACACAGTATAGCTGCCCCTTTCCTGTCTCTCACCCTCTGCTGCCTTCTTTGCCCATTATACAACACTGCTGCCTTTTTCTCATTACTTTCTATTTAATCTATTCTCTGTCAAAACAGAACCTGGACAAACAAGGAAATTCATGCCACAGATGTAGAAACAAATGTGGAAAATGCAATTCAAATGGATTTTGCTTACTATCTGTGTACAGAAAGTTGTTGGTGTGCCCCCATGTCCAGTAGCAGATACAGGTCACGGTTTTCCATAACAATTGCCATACACTCCATATATATTCTATTAGGCAAGAAAAATCACAATAAAAATCAAAGCTGAAAATAAGTACAATGAAATAGCTAGGGGAAGTCTGCAGACTGAATTTCTTTCTTCCTCTCAGTTGCTAGTAGTTGTGAGTAGGGGCAGAGGCAGGTATTTGTTGATAAAAAGGCACTCAGGTAGCATAGTGCCCCTTGCAGGGCAATACACACAGAGGTTATTCTGCTTTGGGGCAGCTGGACTCAGCCTGTCTGATTTTCTAGCTCTCAGACCAACTGACAGACACTATGCTGCCAGGATGCAGGGACTCTCACTTGCTGGGCTGTTAGGAGTAGGTGCAGCCCCCACTGACAATGGATGTTTCTTTGCATTTTCGCAGGCATAACTGAGGACCAGTTTTGGTATGACAGGACTTGGAATGGGGCTGGGGTTTGAGGAGAAAGCAGTGGGTTGGGAGTGAATGGGCTGGCCAGAAGACTGCTTGGGATCAGGGGAACCCACAACTCCAAGGTCTTTTCACAGAGAAATTTGAAATGTTGGGGTTTGTTGTGAATCAAGAACAAAATGGATTAACTGATGAAAAATATTCTCTTTTAGAAATAAATCTTTAACTTAGTTGAATTACCAGACCTAGAACACCTGACATTGTGCTTCTTACTATGCTTGTAAAAAAAAATAAAATAAATAAATTGTACTGTCAACAATTCTGTTGATCATTAATAAAAAGTTAGCAACTGAATTTACTTTCTCCAAAAGTAGGATTAGCCTTTGTTTACTCAAAGACCTCTAAGGCTGCTAGATACTTAACGGCCACACTCCTTCAATATGTATGACTTCAGGATAAGTTCTAAATGTCCTTGTGTTCTCTTAAATTACAGCAAAGTCCCTCTAGGCCAGATTTTAAAAGAAATATTTAAGCACTTAGTGGGATTTTTAAATCAGTGGGAGTTAGGTGCCTAGACGCTTTTAGACCTCCCACTCCAGGCTTAAATGCCTTTAAAAATTTGGCCCTGAAACTGTTAAGCACTCTTATTCAGCATCTCTATTTCTTTTGTGGGATTACTTATTTCTTAACTATTTTTAGGCTTGGAAGGATTAGGTTTTTATTAATAAATGTCAATTTCATAGGACACTTACGTGGATACAAAAAATCCCATCTATGATAACAGAAATTTACACAGGTAAAAACAGAAAAATACTGCTTGAGAACTCATTTGAGTTTCATAGAATCATAGAATATGACAGTTGGAAGGGACTTCAGGAGGTCATCTAGTCCCACCCCCGGCTCAAAGCAGGACCAATTCCCAGCTAAATCATCCCAGCCAGGGCTTTGTCAAGCCTGGCCTTAAAAACCTCTAAGGAAGGAGATTCCACCACTTCCCTAGGTAAGCCTTCACAGTTTGCAACACCCACCCTCCTATGAAAAGTTTTCGCAATATCCACCTAACCTCCCCACTGACTTGAGAGCCATTACTCCTGTTCTGTCATAAGGTACCACGAGAACAGTCTAGATCCAATCACCTTCGGACCTTCAGGTAGCTGAAGCAGCTATGCAATCCTCCTCCAGTCTATGCTCTCCGCTGACTAAAACAATCCAAGTTCCGTCTGCCTCTCCTCATAAGTCATGTCTCCAAGCCCTAATCTTTTTGTTGCCTCCACGGATTCTTTCCAATTTTTCCAGCATTCTTCTTGTAGTAGTGGGGGCCCAAGAACTGGCAGCAGTACTTCCAGAGAAGGCATGGGTTTTTCACTAATGTCGAGTAGAGGGGAAATGATCACATCCCTCCATCTGCTGCAAAACCCTCTGTACAGTCCAAAATGCATATTAGCCTTCTTCGGCAACAAAGGACACTGTTACTCATATCCAGCTTCTCATCACTGTAACCCCTAGGGTGCGTTTTTTCTGCAGAAGCTGCCTAGCCACTTGGACCTAATCTGTAGCAATGCATGGGGTTCTTTCATCCTAAGTGGCAGGACTCTGCACTTGTCTTGTTGAACCTCATCAGATTTATTTTTGGCCAAATCCTCTAATTTGTCTAGGTCCCTCTGTATCCTATCCCTACCCTCCAGCATATCTACCACTCCTCCCAGTTTAGCGTCATCTGAAAACTTGCTGAGATGCAGTCCACGCCATCCTCCAGATCATTAATGAAGATATTGAACAAAACTGGCCCCAGGACCAATCCTTGGGGCACTCCGCTTGATACCATCTGCCAAATAGACTTGGAGCCATTGAACACTACCCATTAAGCTCAACAGTCTAGCCAGCTTTCTATCCACCTTATAGTCCATTCATCTAGCCCATACTTTAACTTGCTGGCAAGAACACTCTGGGAATTCGCAGTTTGATTTAAGTATATTTACTTAATATATTTTGAAGTGTGGTGTGATAATTAGTGTTGATGGCTACAAAGCTTGAACTTTTTGAATGTCAGTGCATCCAGTGTTAGAAGACACATCCTCATAGACTTTCAATAGGATTTTGGTGGCAAAGAACCTGAGGGCCTTACATAAGAACATATGACTGGCCAGAGGGAATGAACAGAACAGGGCAATTTATTGACTGATCTATCCCCTGTCATGCTGTCCCAGCTTCTAGTAGTCAGAGCTTTAGGGATACCCAGGTCATTGGGTTGTATTCCTGACCATCTTGCCTAATAGCCATTTATGGACCTAGCCTCCATGAACTGTTCTAATTCTTTTTTGAACCCAACTGCCTATTAATTTCATTGGGTGACGCCTGGTTCATGTGCTATGTGAAATGGTAAATAACACTTCCCTATTCATTTTGTCCCCCACAAATTATGACTTTATAGAGCTGTCATATCTCCCCTCATTTGTCTCTTTTTCAAATGGAACTTTCCCTCTCTTTTTAATCTCTCTTCATACGGAAGCTGTTCCATACCCTTAATCATTTACGTTGCTCTTTTCTGAACCTTTTCCAATTCTAATATATCTTTTCTGAGATGGGGCAACCAGAACTGCATGCAGTATTCAAGATGTGGGCGTACCATGGATTTATGTAGAGGCAATATGATATTTTCTTTCTTATCATCTATCCCTTTCCTAATGATTCCCAACACTCTGGGGGGGTTTTTTGTTTGTTTTTTTTGTTGTTGTTTTTGAGTACCGGTGCACATTGAGTGGATGATTTCAGAGAATTATCCACAATGACTCCAAGATCTCTTTCTTGAGTGGTAACAGCTAATTTAGACCCCATCATATAGAGTTGGAATAATGTTTTCCAATATGCATTACTTTGCATTTATCAACATTGAATTTCATCTGTAATTTTCTTGTCCTATCACTTGGTTTTGTGAGGTACCTTTGTTAAGTCCTGATTTGGACTTAACTATCTTGAGTAATTTTGTATCATCTGCAAGTTTTGCCATTACATTTTTTTCCCCTTTCTCCAGATCATTTATGAATATGGTCAACAGCCCTGGTCCCAGCACAGATCCTTGGGGGACACCACTATTTATCTGTCTCCATTGTGAAAAATGACTATTTATTCCTAGTCTTTGTTTCCTAACCTTTAACTAGATACTGGTTATCATAAATTTTTGGTTTTCTCTCTTAATGTGAGGGGAGAAATAGTAGAAGAAAGAGATGACACACTTGAAATAATGAATTATGGAGGGAAATAGTTAAATGACCAATTTTCTTCCTTTTAGGGCACATCTGGTTCTTTGCTCCCACATCTAGAGCAATAATTTGGAATGTCAATGAGCTGGAAGGCTTTGAGAAGCCCCATCTAACTGAGAAAAGTTTCTATAAATCTTGCCTCCAAGTTCCTTTTCAAAAATACAGATGAGTTCAGCAAACTCCAGCATTCTCTCTTCCCAGCTCTTCAAATCCAAGGTCTCACTCATTTCATAGCACTTCAGGTAGGAATACTTGCTATTCTCCTCTGCATAAATAATGGATAAAATGAGGTTTGGGACAAGTAGTGGAAGGTTTATTAGATATGTTTAAGGTTGCAGGAATGTTCAATGGGGTCTAAGGCAGTTTTGGTGCCCTGCTTCATTTAAAAGCAATAGGATTTGGGGTCTTAATTCCCTCAGGCTCTTTTGAAAACCTCAGCCTGTGTGTGTTGGAACAGCCCTGAGGATTTTTAAAAATATTGGCAAATACATGGATGTTGTCATGGAAGTGAGCATGCCACAATTTATTCACAGCAATTCATGGGAGCTGCCATTACCAAAGGCACCAAAGGAAATAGACTTTGGACCCCTTTTGAAAATCTCATTCTTAATGACTAGACACAGGGAGAGGAGGTAAATTTAGTCCTGCTGGTTCACTTGCCTTTCAGGACCTCCTTCAGCTGCCTTAAGATTCTCTTGCAATCTTCCCCAGCTGAGGCACGAACGTGAAGCTCCTGGAGGAGGAGGAGGATACTCCGATGAAGTACACTAGTGTAATCAGTACCTTGGAGGAAAAAGAATATAATGTGGCCAGCAGGCAGCTGTTTGTCCTGTAAGCCCCTGGGGATGAAAGGAGGAAAGACTCGTCCCCAGTGCCCAAAGTCTCTTGAGAGTAAGGATGCAACAGCCAGTGTAGGGTCAGACACCTGGCTGTGGAATCTGTCTGTACCTGGTGTCCTAGAA
The DNA here is from genome assembly GCF_003597395.2 of Chelonoidis abingdonii. NCBI lineage: Eukaryota > Metazoa > Chordata > Testudines > Testudinidae > Chelonoidis > Chelonoidis abingdonii. The sequence goes on from NW_027424878.1 coordinate 60,332, forward strand.
TGTCACGCCCTATGCCAGTGGAAGAAGGAGGGCAGTGGTTAGAACTCACCTCTCAATGACACTTGGCTCACGGTGTGAGCTACCTGGGGCTGATGTGGGCTTCTCACAATTTTTTTTTATTTATTGAATGAAAAATGGTTGTTCAACCAAACTGGCAACTGGTTTGAGGTTTCAGCTGCTTGGTGCCGACTAAGCTCTGAGGAGGTCATTTGGACCTCCTGGGATAAATGCACCCACCACTACTAAGCATCGTCCCATCTGGTCGTGGACTTACAGCTCTCAAGGAAAGTTCAGCTCCATCTGTCAGGCAGTGGAGGTGGAAAAGTAACCACAACCACGCTGCCAAACCTGCAGTCATTGGATTCTCCAGAGGTACAAGCAGAGAAGGGTAGGGGGAATTTCCCCCATGCACCAGTGTTAGCTGGTTTAAGGTTTCATGTTGACTAAGCTCTGAGGAGGCAATCTTTGTCTACTGGGATAAGTCCACCTACCAACAAAAGGCACTGAAGCTAACACTCCTTGTAGAACTCCTATAAGAAGCAAACAAAGAGCCCATTAGTATTGTTGAATTCCCATCTCTCTGATTACCATCTCACACACCCTCCAGCCCATCAAAAATTCAGGCATCCTCACCCATCCACCTGATTAGTTCAACACCCTGTTTGAACTCCCTTAGCTCTCCCTTACATCAAGTTTAAATTTCTTTTCCTCGCCCATAACTCCAATCTGGCCAACTCCTAGAATAGTTTCAGGATCTCAGTTCAAGAAAACTCCATGTGGAGTTGGGTTGCAATGGTGAATGGAGCCCATAAGAAGTCACAGCTCAGACTACACTGCCAGTTCTTCAATTGCTGGATCTCGCTAGTGAATGGTTATTCCTATTCACGTTCCAGTGCTCTCTGCTTTAGGGTATAACTGCTTGGGACTGGGGCATGCTAAGGAGACACCCAAAGCCCCCTTTAGATCAATAGACACCTGTTCTGGACACTTGGTGTATCTAAGGAAATGTCTTCCATTGAATACAGCAAGCTGTGTGCAAAGTAGAAGTTAACAAATTTAATTTTGGGATTAGAGCTGGTGATGAGGGCTGGGAAGGAAGCCTGAACTTCATGACTTCACAGTAGACTTGGTTACAAATTTCCTAACAGCACATTCTGCATCAGAAATGGCTATTTAATCAAAATTTATACTTTCCATGAGAACATGTTGATTTTGACAAATTGGAACGTATCAATTTTGGTTGAAATTTGGAACATATTGCTTTTGATGACATTTCTTTTTGGTGAAAAGATAATTGAAACAAAGTGTTTTGATAGGTCAAAATGTACCTTATCAGAATGGAGTGTTTCAATTTTAGCCCTCAATATTTATTTTTTATAGGATATAAGGTCACATTTTTAAAAAGTCTAAACCAAAACAAATAGTATCCACTTTATCAAAAGGGAAAGCTTTGATTGATCTGAAAATATTTTTTCCAAACATTTTGAAATTGTTTGGTTTCATTCTGATTAAATTTTGAAATGTCAGAATTTTCCTTCTGCAAAAGATTTAACCAGCTGGACTTCACAGGGACCTCTTTGGAATGCCTTTTGCTTGCAAACCTCCCACCACAGGGAGATCAGAAAAAACATTTGGGCTCTTTTCCTGGCTCCCCGCTGACTCCCTGTCTGGCCTTGGGGTAGTCAGTTAGGGTCAGATTTTTAGAGGTATTTAGGTACCTAGTGTTATTTTCAGAAGTACCTAGTTGCCTCAAAATCAATGGTTTCAATGAAAGATAATCACCTAGATGCTTTTGAAAATCCCATTTGGTGCCAAAATATCTTTAAAAATCTGGACTGTAGGCTGAGATTTAGAACAAATACTAAGGGAGTTAGGTACCCATGGAGGTCAGTGGCATTTGGGCACCTAACTCTCTTTATCTTGTTTGAAAATCACATCCAAATGACTTAAGGTGAAGACTTTCAAAGGCACCAATGGGAACTGGACACTTGGCCAGGATTTTAAAGGTATTGATATGCCTAAATTTGAAAATAGGTGCCTAGTGTGATTTAAAAAAATAAATTCATTAATGTTTATTAAACTTCATTGTTGTTGGCAGTATTGTTATATCCGCATTGGCCCCAGGATATGAGAGAGACTAGGTGGGCGAGATAGTATCTGAAGGACAGCAGGTCTCTTTCATTACTATTCATAGCTTCTCAGGCCAGAAGGATCATTGTGATCACCTGTTCTGACCTCCCGTATAATACAGGCCAGAAGAGAACGTTGGGAATCATCTGGCATTTGCTCCCCATGTAGTTACTTATAGATATTTATAACACTATAACAAGATCCAATGGGTGGACATAGAAGCTAGACAAATTCACACTGGAAATAAGGAATACATATATATATATTTTAACAGCGAGAGTAAGTAACCATAGGAAAAACTTACCAAGGGTCACGGTGGATTCTCCATCTCTGGAAATGTTTAAATCAAGATTGGATGTTTTTTTCTAAAAAGAACTGCTCTAGTAATTATTTTAGGGACTTTCTTTAGCCTTTGTTATACTGGAGGTCAGACTACATGATCTCAGTGTTCCCTTCTGGTCTTGTAGGCTATAACTTTCTTGTGGAGAGTTATTTCTGCCCTTTTTGGTTTAGCATATATCTCACTGGAAATGGTTTAAGCTAATGTGAGAAAACCACACTTACACCAGAACAAGAGTGTCCACATGAGGGTTATTCTGGTATACTTATAGCTGGGTAACGGGTAAAATTTCCCATGTAGAGAATGTCACATATGAGCTTTCAGGGTGATTTTTTTCCGAGCAAGCATTTGTCAAACAGAAACTGTGAGTGTTAACATTCATTACAAAGGAGGAATGAGACCCATGAAAATCACATATGCCATTAATGGAAATGGCTTGTTTCCCCTCTGGCTCAATCTATGCTTATAAGGCATGGTCATGGGAGTGAAAAAAAAACACATTTCGCTATGCCATCTCCACTCCGCCCCCTCAAAAAAACCTCAGTGTAGATGCAGTTATGAAGATGGAAGAGTGCTTCCGTCAATGTAGCTAATGTTGTTGGGGGAACTATTAATCATATACTGGCAGAAAAACTCCTTCTGTCAGTGTATGCTGTATCCACACCGCGAGGGGCGGGGAGGCTGTAGTGAAGATGAAGCCTCTCAGAGAGGTGCAGATCAGAACTATCTCTCTTTACGTCATTGGAGTCATGTCAAGATAAAGTCAAGGTGAGTTCTTAAAAAAACAGCCCATGATTCCAGAAATACAATGACCCACCTGCTTTACCTACTGCATACCGATGTTCTCTTAGTTTTCGGAATTTTTCCTTAAGATGGTCTTGCCAATGGAAAACAGAACAGGTGTTATAAGTCTTTTCTCACAGCTAAGGACACTAACCATAGGAAATCACATTTGGGTTACAAAATGTAAAGCTGATTTTGTTATGATTTGAATTGGTGTAACTCAGAAGTAAAGTGGGAAAAAAAACAGAATTTCTAACCTCTGGGATTTGTTTTCATCTCAAATTGGTTCAGAAAAGTCAAAACATCTAAATATCTTGAAGAACTGAAATTGTAAAATATTTCAATTCAGAATTATCAAAATGACCCTACTAAAATATTTTCTTTCAACAACAGTGAACCATTATAAGGTAACAGAAAATGATATAAATAGATCATATAAAATATAAGGTAATATGTGACATTTTTAGCTACCTAGCTAAAAGAATAAATAAAAGTTAAAAGTAAATGAAAAGATAAAGTTGAATAAAATGATAAGGTCAGAACAAAATACTCTATTTTGGTTTTTGAAGCATTTTGAATATTTTCCATCAAAAATTATCTCGGAAATGACACATTCCCACCAAATTTTTTAATATGATTTTCTGGTGGAAAAATGTTTAGTCAAAATGTTTGATGTGGCTGTATTCAGAAGTAACTCCACTGACTTCACTGGCAGAATTTGCCCTAGAGCTAAATCTTTGCAAAATCAGATTGAAGTTTGAAATCAGGATTTGATCTAAACTGAGAGTTTCAAAGATGCCTAAAGGAGTTGAATTTCACAATGCCATGGATTCGTATAGTTTGAGATCAAGAGGCCATGAAATTTCAGTTAAAGTAAGGCACTACTCAGGAGACTGAGCAGTTGTGTGCCACAGGTAGAGAACAGGAAAGACTGAGGTGCACCTGAAGCAGAGGTCCTGGCAATGGCAGGGAATGATTAGGTGAGATGTGCTCATATAACCTCAGCAGGCAACCCACAATCCATGTTGCTGAGAAATGTTAAGAAAACCCCATGGGTCCTGCCAGTGTAATCCGGGGGGAAATTCTTTCCTGACCCCAAATCTGATGATCAGTTGGACTAAACACGACTCACCAACCAGGCATTTAAAAAGAGGATTCTCAGTACCACATCAGAGCATTGACCTACCCCATCTGTATCTCATCTTTAGTAGTGGGAAAATAAATAAATAAATAAATAATAAAACTGATTACAATTGTTCATAAGGGAAGAAATTCCTTCCTGATTGCTGCCAGTGACTGGCTGAAGCCCTGAAGCATGAGATTAGATGATGTCCAACTCTTATCAACATTAATGAAAATTAGGATCCAAATCCCCTCATCAATTAAGAAAATCTCAGCCCTAGCTATAATAATCTGGAAATTATCTGGAATGCTGGAGATTACGAAAGGCAAAAATGAAAGTTGGATGCTCGGTCTCCCTTTGGCATACTTGAAAATCCAACCCATTCACAACTGGCAGACACCCATGAGCTACTTTAGGCTACTGCTAATACAGTGGCTGTTTGACACACGACAGTATCATTGTGATAAAGAGTCAGGCACTGGAATCATTGCTATAGAATGGTGTGGCGATGCCTCCATCGGGGACCTGTTCTGATTCCACTGATGACACTACCTTCAACACCAGAAATGTCAGTACCTATTAAATATTTCTTGTTTGCATCCATACTTCCAAGGGCGCTTCCCCATAAGGCTGAAAACAAGAAGGAAAAGACCTTATTTACCATAGTGCAGCTAAGAAAGCATCAAGGCGTTTCCCTTTAATACAATGTAAGGAGTTGCCTGGACAGGAGCCCCATTAGCAGAAAAGTCAAAGAGGCACTCGCAGGCCAGTCTCTCATAGGTTATGTGTTTTTGGAACTTTGTTCACATATTGATCCATAACTGAGAAAGTTTATTGTGAGTAGAGGTGGTCAAAAATTTCAAATGTAATATTCTTCGTATCAGCAAACATTCTTTTGTCAAAATTTGAACTTTCGTTGTGAATTTGTTGATTTTTAACAAAATTTCATTTAAAAAATAAATGTAAAATGAAGCAGGTTGACCTTATCAAAACAGAACATTTCAATGTTTCATTTTGAAATAGCCTTTCATTTCCAAATTAATTGGATTGTATAATACAATGTAAATGAAACTATAACAGACAACATTTAAAGAGTAGAAATAGGAAGGCAACATTTTGATTTTTTTTACAGAAATGGAACATTTCGATTCACCTGAAATGGAAATCATTTTGTGGGAAAGGTTGAAACTATGTGTTTTAGTCCTGATTCGGAATAGAAACTAATGTTCAGATTTCCTGAGGAATGGTAATACCAACATTTGACCAATCCTAATTATGAGTATTGGTATTTGCAATATCACACTGCCTAGGTGACCCAGCCATGAAGCAGGACCCCATTGTGCTAGGCGCTGGACAGACACGAGACAGAAAGACAGTCCCTGCCCAGAGCGTTTGATAATTTTTGGAACATTCCTGCCCAGTAGTGAGTTGAGAGCTAGGTGAGACAGGGCAGCCTCAAGAGGCAGTAGTGGTCTTGACAGTGGGTGTATTAAATCCTGCTAGGCTTACTGTTATTTCAGGATCATAGAAATGTAGGGCTGGAAGGAACCTTGAGTTGTCATCTTGTCCATCCTCCCTCACTGAGGCATGACCAAGTAAATCTGGACTATCCCTAACAGATGTTTGTCCAACTTCTTTAACACCTCCAGTGACGGGGGCTCCACAAACTCCCTTGGAAACCTGTTCCAGAGCTTCACTATCCTTAGAGTTAGAATGTTTGTTGTTTGTTTGTTTGTCTGTTTGTTTGTTTTCTAAGAATAATTAATTGCTGGATTTGTCTTCCATTAGGAGATGCATTTTGAAGTACTGTCAAAAGTACTCAGAGTCTAGGATGGGCTGTGTTTGATTGGTATAGTACAAATTTGTATGAATGAATGAATGAATGAATGAAGCTGGAATTTTCAAAGTGAATAAGGGAGGTGGTTTTAAAAAGTACCTAGCTGACTTAGAAGCACACATCACCCATTGACTTCAAATGATCCTTATACTCCTAAAACACTTACCTCCTTTCAGCAAATCACAAATTCAAAGCCTATGGAATTTGTCTAGGAGTTGGGTACATAACTATCTTTTGTCCCTTTGAAAATCCCCCTTCCCCCCAACACAATTGCCTAATCCTTTTAAACCTTTTGGAAATTCCCAATCTAAATAAATAAATATAAAAGTCCAAGACATGCAAACACTGGATTTTAACTAATAGGAAGGTGAATGTTCCTCCCTGGGATTTTCAAAGGAAACTGTGGGAGTTAGGTGTCCAAATTCCACTGGAATTCAATAAAAGTTGGGCTTCCTAATTATCCTAGGGATCTTAGAAAATCCACGCTCTAGTGACAGGGCAGTAGCTTAGACATAGGAGACCTGACTTCTATTCCTTTACCTTCCATTCCCAAACTTTATGACCTTAGAAAAGCCATTTCCCCTCTCGATGACTCAGTCTCCTGCTCTGTAAAGTGGGTATGTTGATGCTCACCAAACTTTTGAAAAGCCTGTTTAGATCTGTGGATGGGATATGTTATGTATACAAAAACTAACCATGTTTCAGGAGGAGCTAATTGGGTTGAAGAAAAGATGAGCTAAGGGTGAGCAAAGGCGGTTACATGTGAGTGAATGTCATGAGTGAGGTGGAAATAGGAGCGAGGGTACAGAAAGAAGATGGGGGGGGAAGAAAAGCTGGATAGATACAAGCAGCTGGGAAGAGAGCTCTGAGACTAGGATGAGACCTACAGGGTTGAAACATTCCAAGCACGTCTATAATATGCTGCATTCGAATAACAGGGTGGACCTGCAATATCTATCTATCTATCTATCTGTCTATCTATCTATCATCAAGGTCTGAATGAGCTCTACCCTGGCAGCTAGTGATAAGCTGGAGGGAAAAGGTTCCAGGACATAAACACACCTAATCTGCCAAGGTATCCTGCCCAAATGATCAATTTTGTCTGGTATTGGGTTACAAATCACTTCAGTATTGAATGCAGGTGTCATGAAATGTTGTTATCGTGATTGTATGAGTAAAGGGCAGCAGAACTGTGCTTAGCCTGCCCTTATTGCGGGGGTCAAGCCCAAATGAACTGAACTACGCTCACTAAGCAGAGTTTCCAATGCCAGATCCCAGTGGGGAGAGGGTGTAGGAGGGTTACAGGTGGTTCTTTTTAGAGGGGTGGGCTCTGTCTAAGAGTCCTAGGCAACACTTGACCTGCCCCTCTCTCCTTTTTAAATGTAGAGCTGATTAGGCTCAGTTGAGAGCGTTTTGTTTTGGTAAGTGATCACTAGAACTAAATCACTAATAATCAGGTCAAATGCTCAGCCTTAGGGCTGCTAGGGGACAGTGTTTGGGGGAAGAGACGGCCCAGTCTGCACTAGCAAGGACATTCCCCCACTAGCTGCTGAAGTCACTGGGAGCCAGGTGGACCCCAAGAGACTGACTCACAGAGGTCACAGTGGGAGGCAGAAGGTGAGGATGCAGGGCCATCAGCAACAGAGCAGACAATGGCAGGGGTGCAGTGAACTGTGGCATGAGAAAGGACAGCAGGGGCACAGAATGAAGGGCAGCAACTGTGAGCCAGTTGCAGCGACAGCAGCAGCTGAGGTATTGCTCCACATTCTCCCTCCCTCCAACCGCCCAGCTGGGAGGTGAGCTCATGTGAACACACCTCTGAAGTCTGGGTCTCCAGGGACCAAGGACAGCAGCTGTGAGCAGTATGAGGTGGAGGGAGAGGGCAGTGGTGTGTTAAAGGAACATCTGTTTGTTGTTCACGGCAAGGTGAGAAATGGTGGCTCAGGACACTGCCCAACTTACTCTGGAGTGGGAGTTTAGCTCATGGTCAGATGTGTTCGAATCACAGTGGCGGTGTTTTCCCAAATTAATGCCGGGAAAGGTAAGAAAGGTAAGAATTGTTTAGCGCAGAAAGACACAAGTTTTGGTGATGTTCCCAGCAATTTGTCCCTGACTAATTAGTTCAGGCCAGGAATTATAAAGACCATTTTTGTTGAGACCATCATCATCTTTGTCATTGTTCCCTCATTCTACTGTGCACTGTATGGACAAACAACAGAGTATTTACAGTCCATGGTGGAGACTTTCAAATGGGCCTAAAGGAATTAGGCACAGATTTAAAAAACTATTTAGGCACCTAAAGATGCAGATCAACACATAAAGGGCTTTTCAAAAGCAACTAAGCAAGGTAAGAGCCTTAGGATATATCTATCTTGGAGAAGGAAGGTCAGATTACCAGCTCGAGGAGACATAGCCGCATTAGCACAGTATGAATATTGGAGTATTGCAGCGGCAGGAGCAGAGGGAGGGGTAACCCCACTGAGTCGTACCTAGGTCTCCATCAGAACTCATGTGGGTGTGCCTCCTCCAGCTGGAAATTACACTTCCAGCTCCAGTGGAGACAGAGCCTCAGTTCCATCAAAATTAATAGCAATTAGGGAGCAGCAAAGCCAGGCAAAAAGCTTTTAGTGAATAGTAAATTCAGTGAAAAATGCATTTTAAGAGCATTGAAATTATTTGTGAATTCAGGTCAAATTTGGTGAATTCTTTCATCTGAGAAAAAATTGTGAAAAGTTTAAATTGTTTATTTCAGCTGCTTTGAAATGAAACATTTTAACTTTTTTCTGTTTTGAAATGGTATTTCGTTTGAAAAAAGTAAAAAACAAAAACAAAAAACCCAAAACAAATAAAACCTTAAAAATGACTTGAAACCTACCAAAAATAGTTTTGGATTGAATAATCTTTTAGAGAAACATCCAATACTTATTTAAAAATTTTCAGCAATGAAGAATCTACTGCAATCCTTGATAAGTTGTATCAATAGTTAATTACTCTCACTGTCAAAAATACACAAAAATACACCTTCTTTCCAGTCTGAATTTCTCTCACTTCAACTTCCAGCCATTGAATCATTTTAAACCTTTTCTGTGCTAGATTAAAGAGCCCATTATTAAAAATTCAAGACCATGATTGAGATTTTCATACCTTTGAGCTCCCTGTTATCAATTCATATTCTAGAGAGTGGAGGATTTTGGAATCAGATGCTAGGCTGAGATTTTCAAAACAACCTAAGTGATTTGGAGGCCAAATTCCCACTAATTGTAAGAGAAAAGGGATATCCAAAACCCTTAAACAGCCTTGAACTCCTCACCTTAGAAATGTTCAGATACCACAGTGGTCTTTGGGAGCTCATGGTAAGAGGCTGAAATATATAAAGTTGTCAAAGGGTTTAGATAGCTTTAAAATATTTCAGAGTGGTAGCCGGGTTAGTCTGTATCAGCAAAAAGAACGAGGAGTACTTGTGGCATCTTAGAGACTAATACATTTATGTGGGCATAAGCTTTTGTGGGCTATGTCATAAACAGATAGTTAAGGGTTAATGTCGCTTTTACCTGTAAAGGGTTAAGGAAGTTTTCACCTAGTTAGCTGACACCTTGACCAGAGGAACCAATGGGAACAAGATGTTTCAAAAGGAAGAAGGTTTTTTCCTTTGTTTAGTCAGTTTCAGTTTCAGCTTGAGAAAAAAAAGATCAAGGAACCAGCCTCTTATCAGAGTAGTAAGTTTTAGAAGGAATAAATAGGTTTATGTTATTTTTTTGTAACCTGTCTTGTGCATTAAAGGAAGAAAAAATTGGGTATTTAGGCTTTTTTTTGGTGTAAATAAAGGTTTTGCTGGGGGACATCTTCTGTGTTTGGAATCTGTTGTTGTGAGAGTAGCTGGTATGCTAATCTCTCCATAGAGGTTTTTTCTTTTACCTTTCTTTTCTTTAATTAAAAAGCCTTTTTTTAAATAACCTGATTGATTTTGCCTGTTTTTAAGATCCAAGGGGGTTGATCTGGATCCACCAGGAGTGGTGGAGAAAAGAGAGGGTGGTTAATTTCTCGCTTGTTTTAAGATCCAAGGGTTTGGATCTGTGTTCACCAGGAAATTGTTGAAGTCTCTCAAGGCTACCAGGGAAGGAAAGTAGTGCTTGCGAGTGGTGGCAGCCAGACCAGATCTAAGCTGTTATTGAGCTTAGAGCTTCTCAATGCAGTCCCCACATCTGTACACCAAGTCAGTCCATTGACGCAACCCACTGCTAAATCAGAGTGGGGAAGGAACCTTGACAGGCTAAAACCACTTCATTGGATGCATCAGTAGAAAATACAGTAAGAAGATATATTATACAAAGAGAACATGGAAAAATGTTACAATTCTGCAGTTTCTGTTTGGAGTCTTTTTTTAATTTTTTTTTTCTGAGAATTGCACCTTTACATTGTAATTGAGTAACCAGGGAGGTTGAAGTGTCTCTGACTGGTTTTTGAAATGTATAATTCTTGTCGCCTGATTTTGTGCCATTTATTCTTTTCTGTGTAGAGACCTTCTGGTTTGGCCAGTGTACATGGCAGAGGGGCATTGCTGGCATATCATGGCATATATCACAGTGTAGATGTGCAGGTGAACGAGCATCTCATAGTGTGGCTGGTGTGATTAGATCCTATGATGGTCCTTGAATAGATATGTGGACAGAGATGGCAACAGACTTGTTGAAAGGATAGTTTCTGGGTTAGTGTTTTTGTTGTGGTGTGTTGTTGCTAGTAAGTATTTTCTTCAGGTTGGGGGCTGTCCTGTAAGTGAGGACAGGTCTGTCTCCCAAGATCTGTGAGAAGTGAGAGATCATCCTTCAGGATAGGTTGTAGATCCTTGATTGATGTGCTGAGAGGTTTTAGTTGGGGCCTGAAGGTGACGGCTTTGGCCTTCTGTTACTTTCTTTGCTGAGTCTGTCCTGGAGTAGGTATACTTTTGAGTATTCTTCAGACTCTGAAAGCTGAATAACTGAATATTGAATTAATTTGCAAATGGACACCATTAAATTAGACAATTAAAGGCTGGGAAAGGGATGGGTCATTACACAAATTAAAAATTATTTTCCTATGCTAATTTTTCCCCTACTGTTAACTCACACCTTCTTGTCAAACGGTTGGAAAATGGGCCATCCTGATATATCTCTACAAAAAGTTTTTTTTTCTCCTACTGATAATGGCCCACCTTAATTGATTAGTTTCATATAGTTGGTATGGCAACACCCATTTTTTCATGTTCTCTGTGTTAATACATCTTCCTACGTATTTTCCACTGATGCAATCCAAATGAAGCTGGGTTTTAGCCACAAAAGCGTATGCCAAATAAATTTGTTAGTTTCTAAGGTGCCACAAGTACTCCTCATTCTTTAAAATATTAGCAGGAGTTAATATGCTTCCACTCTTTTGCTCCTGAATCCCAAGTACTCGGAGAGAGTGTGTGTGTGTGAGAGAGAGAGAGAGAAACAAAAACAAAGGAACATATTAAGTAAATCCAGTGATTTTTTCACTGGAACCACTCTGGATTTACACAGCAACCCACCAGCTTCAATGCAGGATAGACAAAGAAAGACGCCCAGACATCAGTCAGAGAGAAGAGTTCATCTTCAGCCGCCTGTGTCGCAATAGTAAATTCCTCTTGAATATCACATGGAGGTTTGGAAAGTGTATCACACAGGCATTCTTCCAAGACCTGCACTTTCTCTGTCCAGTCCTTCTCTTGGTAAAGGAAAGACATGCACCTTCAATGAACCAGAACAGATATGGCTGAGACTGAGGGAATAGGATGGGGAGTTCCCCCTCCCTCTTTTAATCTTCACACTTCTTATTTTTCATGCCAGGTAATCTAATTATCATCCTGGCATTGTAACAAATCTGTGACTTAACAAGGACTTCATCCACGGCTGTCTGTCACCATGTCCACTGGGAAATTTATGGCAATAACAGGGATAGACCTAAGATTGTCTACTGAAAGCCAAGGTCCCTGCCACTCTGAGCTATAGAGAAACTCCATTATCTGCTTCTCCAGGACCTGTGATCCAGCTAAGCAATTCTGATTTGACCTAATAGAGAGCAGTGGTGAGTGCACTAATCCGGCCATAATAGGTATGACAAGACACCAGGGCCCTTCTTGAACCAATGGGGAAACTACAGGGTAGTACAGAGAGTATGACATGGAGAGAAGCAATTAAGATCTCAGCCAGTAAAGGACAATGGTAACACACACACACACACACCCTGCCCATTTCACTAGGCCACCCTCACTCATCTGTCCCATTTTCTGCCACCCTCACCTCGATGGGGTGACTTTCAGAACAAGGTGAGCAGCAGGCATAGAAACTGATTCTGGCCCTGGTTGATCAGCTAGAAGTGTCAGAAGATTTTTCTTTCCCATCTCTTCCTCCATGGTCAACTCTACTCTTCTTCCTTCCTCCCAAGCCCCAATTCAGGAGACCTGTTTCGCTCTTTCCTGTCCTTTCCTCTGTGTATTCCCCGTCTCTTGGTAAACCTCAATGAACCCCAAACCCTTAATACCCCCCCCACAGATTGCTCTTTTCTCACTGTTTCCATTGCTGGAAGCCTATCCTCTGTCACCTAGGTTGCTATAAACATTGCTTCTCTAGTCTCCACTGAGCTTCTTCAGCTCTTGAGTCTACCCAGAATGTCCCTGCATCTTCTAACCATGTAATCCAGCATCTTGAGTCCCTAGGGTCAGATCTTCATGCCTGGCCAGGAGGCAGATGGCCAGTGAGCAGGCACTGGGTTAAGGCTCAAGACACCTGCGTTCTAGCCCCAGGTCTGCCACTGACCTGCTGTGTGACCTTGTGTGTGTCACTTTACCTCTGTTTCATTTCTCACCCATTTCCTGGCTACTTAAAGGTGGGATTTCCAAAAGTCACTTACGAACACAAATCCCATTGCAAATCAAAGGGTGAATCATTGAGGGTGTGTCTGCGCTGCACTCAGAGGTGTGACAGCAGCATGCGTAGACAGACCTTTGCTAGCTTTCATCAAGCTAGCTCAAGGGAAAACTGCAGTGAAGCTGCAGCAGCATGGATGTCATGTGGGTGAGCTGTGTGGGTGCATACTCAGGGTTCAAAGCAGGCTGGTACAGCCCGTGTTGTAGCACCAGAGCTTCACTGCTATTGGTTTCCAAGCTAGCAAAGTTAAAGCTAGCTCAGGTATGTCTTTGCTTGTTACATCATGCCCCCTGATTGCATTGCAGGCATAGACCTAGGTGCTTCTTAAAATCTCACTCATATGCCTTCAAAATGTACCTAATTGATAATAAGAATGCCCCAGTGACCACGAGCTGGGAAAAATTGGAATATTTTCCCTTCTACTGACATGCACCTACCAGGTGGAACCCGATACCCCACACAGGTACATGACAGCATCCAAAAGGCCCTGATTCTTCAGCTCCACCAAGGTTCCCAGAAGGGCTATCATGGCCCGCAGACCTCCACCTGATCCTAGGACAGCGATATTGGGCATGTTATCCTGGGGGAGAGGAAAGAGGAAATGACAAATGAACTAGGAATGATGAGTGATCTCTGTTATGCAGCTCTTGGTACAGGTTCATTTAAGAAATTCACAGAGAAAGCTTTAACTTACTAGTGCTCTGTACTGTGCTCCGTGTTCATGCCCCTTACTCTCCATGATTAACAGGCGTGAGTCTGTTTGTCTGAACAAATGTGTGTAATGTAGGAGGACTAGTCTTTGTGTCAAGTTCCAAGGCTGGTTTGCCTAATGTTAGGAAGCATCCTTATCGGGTGCCCAGTGACCTGTGTCCCACCCTGAGCCAAGAGCAAATGCATCTTATCTTCATTTTCAGTCATAATCACACAGTGGCAGCATAGTAAAACATTGGAGACTGAACCTTGAGCACCAAAAAACCCAGGTCACTCTCTCTAGTGCTGAAGGAAGAATATTGTGAGGAGGAAGCAACGGTAGACTCTGAGACTGACATTTGCAAAGCCCTCAGAGGAGAGATGTTCCCAAATATGTCACGTCTACAGGAGTTTGCATCCCTCCAAGGACCATCACTTTTCAATGATGGGCAACGATCCTGGGAAATTCCTCACATATCTCCACCATGCCAGTTAACAGAGTAACCAGAGGGGGTGGGTAGCAGTAGTTGGCTTTTACCCTCTGTGCAGTTCAACAAGCAGATGGGGCTGTGGTACATGTAGGAAATACGTTACACAGTCACTATTCATTACTGATATTAATACTAAGTCAGACCAGTATCAATAACTCACTCAATTCTCTATCCCTCTAAGGCATTTTTTCTCAACCTATTTACCATTGTGGGCCACATATGCAGCTCTCTATGTGTTATCTGCGTTGGGGGTTGAGAACCACTGTTTGAATGCAAACTGTGCACTACAGTGACAGCTCTAATACCCCCTTCCCCTCTGTTCTCTTCTGCAGGCTTTGTCTGGCTTCAGAATCACAGCAGTATATACAGCACTGATTGAATTCATGTGCACATGGAGCCCTCTAAAGATTAGCCCCAGGAAGTCCCTTACTGCATTCTAAGGGTATTAATTCTTTAGCCGGAGAGGTATGGAGCTTGTGCTTCTAGAATAGAAGGCTCCCAAGTCTGAGTCCTGTCAAAAGTCATAAGGTTTGTATGTCTGTGTCCATTGGTTGCCACCTGGTGCTTTGGGAATGTTGTATTTCAAGGGGACTATCTCCATGGGGCAGGATTTCGGAGGCATTTCCTCCCACTGTACCAGGCATCTCAGTCACCATCCCATGTGGCTAACATGCTAGATTGTTCTCCTTAGCACTATGGCCAGCATAGGCCCCTACCTCATCATAGGCAATGCCAAGGCTCTTGAGGCACTCCAGAACTTTTGCTTTTCTGTTCCCAGTGGCTTCTTTCTCACCCTCTGAGAGCTCATGGGAAAGCCGGACACGTACATCATCCTGCCAAAAATAAAATGCCAATAAAATATCTCATCTCTCCAAAGGCTGCAAGGGAGTGGAGATGTAGGGTCTGGGTGCAGATATCACTGGTCCCTCAGAGGTTACCCAGGATTCACTCTTTATACGTGTATGGTGGCTGTACCTAGAAACCTCAGCCAAAATCCGAAGTAGAGCTGGATGAACATCTTATTTTTTTGGCTCACTGGAAGTTCTGAGAAACTGGGTCAAAACAAATCCAAAAATTGTGATGAACTTTGTTAAACTGAAAGAAATCCACACTGGGTCGAACAAAACAAGTTTCTGTATGACAAATAAATTACCTGTTTCAGTTGAGATCTCTCCATAGCTTCTCCCAAGTTTCCTCGTAGAGCTCTTGGTGATGTGGAATTCTTTCTTCAGTGGCAAATGGACTCTTCAGGGAGCGCACAGAAGGGAGGATCAAGTCACCTCTAATAGTTTTTTTCTTCTTTCTGTATCTGTTTCAGAGAAAAGGAACATTTAGTATAGCCCCATTGGGATATCGAGTGGGAATTGCAAAGGAGTCTAAGGGAGTTAGGAGCCCAAATCCTACAGAATATCAGCCTGCAAATGTAAAAGAAAGTAAGCTAACATGGAGCTTGGTGGTTCAGAGGTTCCACATTCCAAATATAAATAAGAAGAGAGGGAATGTGGTTGGTGTATCAGGTTCAGATTTAAAAAAAAATAAAGGAAAAACCTAGAAATAATATTGCTTTCCTGCTACAACCAAATGTGATGATGGCTCAGGTTCCCCAACCTGCCCTTCTGATATAATTAGTTATAACTAAACATGGAAACAGTTGTTGTGGTTAAGATGCTTTTCAAAAGATGCCATTGGAAAAGCAGACTCTCAGATCCATCAATGTCTGCCAGCTGGAGCCAAAACGGTTGCAAGGTTGTGGTTAACAGAATTGAGGATTCTTGTGAATGTTCCCCTCTAGCCCCGAGTAGATGCTGAGTCGCAGTATATATCATGCTGAGTAGCGGTTGGACCAGTCTGTTATCTATCAGGTAGCTCTTATATTGTTATTAACCCAACGATACAAGACTGCAAGTCATAATGAGCAAGCAATGGCATCCACAGTGCATGGGGAACTGCTAGAGCTGGTTGTTAAAATTCTGATGAGAGATGTGTTTTGCTGAAGTTTGCCACTGTTGTCAAAATAAACACTTGTGGGGCAAGTCCTCAACTTTTAGAACTTCCTGGCTTCCTGCCAGCTTGCCAACCCACTGCCTCAACATGGTGCTGAATGAGCTGGGCCTTGAGGCTCCTGGAGCTAGATTGACAAAGGGACATAGTCATCTGGAGACTGAGCATCACCACACCTCAATTTTAGGCACCTGACAAATCATTGGGATTCACAAAGCCTGAATGGGGAGTGCGAGAGGCCTCAGAATGGGATCCACAAAAGCCAGCCCATTAAGATAGCCAATAGGAGAGCATATCTGAAACACTGCCCCCCGTAAGCCAAGGAGTTCGGTGCCCACTTCAGCTTAAGATTGTCGGCTGTGAGCCCTCGCCTGGAGTCCACTGCCTAAGGCATTTCATGCTAGCTGTTGAAGTGGGGAGGAGATGAGCCTCACTCATACTTGTTGGCCCCACAGCTAGGGTACTCACCTCAGATATAGGAGTACCCCATCTGCCAGAGGAGAAGAAGGGATCTGTATCTCTCAGGTGATTGCCATAACTGATGAGATATGGAATATTATGAAGCAGGGGGTCCCTGCCTAAAGTGGTTCCACTCTCGATGAATACTTTGTCAGGAAAGCAAAGGGTACGCTTTCAAGCCACCAGGCTATAGAGTTATTCTCTCTCACTCTACTTCCCCCTTACCTGCTTTATTTATCCAAAGTAAAACAGCTTCAACAGGTGAGATTGAGGATTCCCTAGATCAGCCCGCGCTATAGTGGTTAGGACAAGAGGTAGCAGAGCCCTGTGCAAATCCCTTCTCCCTCAGGCAGAGCAGGCACTTAAACAGGGCTCTCTTACATCCCAGGTGACTCCCTGAACCACTGGACTAAAAATGAGGAGGGAAGCTGTTGAGTTTCTACCCCTAGGGGATATTTTGTGTGGTGTTTGGCAAGCTCAGAGTGCGTCTGCTGGATTTTCCCCTTCAAGTGAGTTAAGCAGAGGAACACCTGTCTTCCGCTGGGTTTTGCATCACTCTGGAGCATATGCATCTGATACCCAGAGTGAGGTAGCTGTGCACATGCCCAGAGGCAGAAATATATGCACTAAGGGAACTTCTGCTACAAAAATGTAGGTGCTGAGCAGGAGATTTATGAATCTCAGTAATGTCTACATCTGGGATTTGGGCCAGTGTGCCAACTGGGGGGAATGGGGAGGGTGATCCCCCCCAAAAAGTTTTTGCATTTGCTCAATGTTGCATAGTCCACAGGGTCATCAGGGAAGGGTCATGTCCCAACTACTTTTAAGCAATGGTTCTCTAGTAAATCAGTACAACTGTTCTGGTGGTATGGGTGCAATGCCACTGAAATTTGATTCGGCCACCGTTCTGTACAGATAAAGTGGCAGCCAGGCCTAATTTCAGAAAGTGGTGTAGCAACCTAGCACTTGGCACCTGTGCGGCCAGCCTTTCACAGTCCTGGCTCCACAGGTATCCTGCCTGGTTGGAAAACAGGGAGGTGACAACCTGGAAATCCTGGCTCACCATTCTTCAGTGGCCCAGGTTCTGGCACCCTACCATGCAGATTCCCCTGGGAGCAGGGGGTCCAGGATTCTGAGAGTAGGCAGGTCTTGGGCAGCCATCCCCGCAGACTGCTCCTGAGCTAGACTCCATTCTCTCCCTTGGAATATTTTGAAATGTTGTAGGTTTGTTCCTCATTGTGAAGTATCTAAATCCTCTGCCACACAGAATTACCTCCCTCTACCCAGCTCACGGTACTGCAGAAAGTTACACACTAGGTGGATGACATGGGACATGTTTGAAACGAGGAGAGCAGGAAACTAGCATGGATAGTGGGAGGTGGCTCATGTGAGGCTTCTTCCAAGATGAAGAGAGGCCACAACAAGGCAATGACATTTGTCACCCTGCAAAAGCACATTTCTCCTGTGTTGGGCCCCTTGCCCTTCCCTGTTTTGGGGTGGAATCTTGTGCAATTCTTCCCCTTCTGGTGCAAGAGTAGGTACACTACCCTGTGTACAGGAATCACTGATCACTCTGCAGGTGTGATGGGACACGCTAAGTTAGACACACTAAAGAGGACGGTACAGAAACAAATGTTGTTTGGAATAAATGGAACAAGAGAGTAATAGGTGTTCACATGATCCTGTTGCTGCATGACACTAAATAGCTAAAACATGGTCTGAGTTTTGAGTACAGAGACCTCAGCTTGGTTAGTTCCATGGCAAACAGACCATTAAAAATTGTTAGAACTATTTATTAAAGATACAGAAGAAGAAGGAGAAAACACTATGCATTTAAAATATAAAATACTAAGATCTTTAGTTTAATAATGTTCTTTGTTCCTTTTCTCTTTGGCTATGGAGATTTTGTAAGGAAACCTCTCTGACAGTTGTTTATAGGATCATAGAATATTAGGGTTGGAGGAGATCTCAGGAGGTCATCTAGTCCCACCCCCTGCTCAAAGCAGGACCAACACCAACTAAATCATCCCAGCCAGGGCTTTGTCAAGCTGGGCCTTAGAAACCTCTAAGGATGGACATTTCACCACCTCTTTAGGTAACCCATTCCAGTGCTTCACCATCCTCCTAGTGAAATAGTGTTTCCTAATACCCAACCTAGAATTCTCCTACTGCAAATTGAGATGATTGCTTCTTGTTCATTTGTTTAGGTCACTCTGGATCCTATCCCTACCCTCCAGCATATCTACCTCTCCTCCCAGTTTAGTGTCATCTGTGAACTTGCAGAGGGTGCAATTCATCCCATCATCCAAATCATTAATAAAGATGTTGAACAAAACTGGCCCCAGAACCGACTGCTGGGGCACTTCACTTGATACCAGCTGCCAACTAGACATTGAGTCGTTGATCATTACCCATTGAGCCTGACAATTTAGCCAGCTTTCTATCCACCTTATGGTCCATTCATCCAACCCATACTTTAACTTGCTGGCAAGAATACTGTGGGAGACCATATCTAAAGCTTTGCTTTTTTGGCTAATTAGACCCATTTGGCCATAATGACTTGTCATTCATTATTGTGTCTCCCTGTGGATGAGTGTGCTGTAACTGTCTGCTGCCGTCTGATAGCCTCACAGAAATCGAATACATAAGCCACCTTTTAAGATACAGATTAAAAATTATACAGATCGTCCCCACACTCATCACAGGCTGATACATTTAAAGGACTCCAGGGATACATCTATACTGCAAAAAAATAAAAACAATTAATTCAGATCACAGGGGCTGGATGCTATTCTAAAGGCATTAGCTGAAGAAATCTCAGAGCCACTGGCAAAAATATTTACAAACTCATGGATGGAAGGAAAGTTCCCAGAAGACTGCAGAAGGGCTAACATAGTGACCAACTTTAAAAAAGGGGGAAAAGGAGAAGCTGGGGAATATAGACCAGTCACACTGACCTCAGAACCTGGGATGTTCCTAGAGCAGTATATAAAATATTCAGTTTGTGGATACCTGGAGGATGAAGGGCTGAGCGCTAGCAACCAGCATGGATTTACCAGGAACCAGTCATGCCAAATCAGCTTGATTTCCCTCTTTGACAGGGTAACTGATTTGGTGGATAGGGGGAATGCAGTGGATATAATATACCTGGACTTCAGCAAGGATTTTGACATAGATAAGTAAGCTAGAGACATGTGGGCTTGGTGGACCTACCAGTAAGTGGACACATAATTGGTTAAACCACCACAAACAAAGAGTAATTATAAATGGAATTTTATCAGACTGGAGGGAGGACTCAAGTGAGGTTCCACAAGGATCTGTTCTGGGTCCTGTGTTGTTTAACATCTTTATTAATGACCCAGATGCAGGTATAGAGAGCGGTCTCTTCTAACCCTATGATTCTGTGATTCTATGAAATGTGCAATGCATTCCCTTCAATTGTATTCTTTCAGCGTTCATTATTTTAGTTTTTTGACTGATCTAGGCATTTCATAGTTTTGTTTCTCTCTTATGCTTAAATTTAATTCTGAGTCCTAAAATGCCTGACCTGTCCTGGATGGAGTAATTATCATTTTTACTTTTATCACCCTATTGTACTCTGTCATTCATTATTTAAAATGATACTATCAAATAACTATCTTTTCCTTGTGCTCACTTTAGCAGTGCCAGTTTGAAAAAAGAAAAAAATAGCTAAACACATAACTTTCAACACTGTGCAGATTAAGGTTGCTTATTTTCAAATAGTATTTTTAGTTATATCTGTAAAATAGCTTAAAATTCATATGAAAATAAATGTGGTTCCAAGTCTGATAGTAATAGTAATGATGGAGTCAAATGTTAGTGAGTTATGTACATAATTGTGACTGGTAAATATAAATGTCAAAATAATTAGAAAAATAAATGTCTGTTCTTAATAAAGAGAAAAAAAACTTTGTGTATGTTAAAATTAAGTAAATACTTTTTAGTGGAGTAAAAAACAACTGACTAATGTAGAGTAGATAATGACAGTAACACAGAGTGTGTCTATTAGAAAAAGAAGCAGGTTTTAGGCAGATTTCATTTATTTTATGTATCTCTGCTAAAGATAGTGTACAAAGTATCAAACTTGTGTTTCTGATCCCTGTGATAAAACTCCAGAACTGATACCTCAAGGTTTGGGATTGGGTTACTATGTTATCTCCTGATTCTTCTAAACTTACATATACATTTAAAATATGAGGAATTGGATACAGTTCCCCATTCAACTATTTTCTAAGTTATTTTCTTCAAAAACACCACTAGAGTTTTCAGGTTCCTAAGTAGCCCCTGGAATCATGGTTAAAATTGCCCCCCACTCCCAGAATCTGAAATGGCACCTCTGGTGAGCCAGAAGTGGCTAGAAGGCTGAGGAATGGCCCTGGCATCTGCCAGCAAGACGTAGCCCCTGTGTGACAATGCAGAGCCCAACTTGAGTGGCAGACCAAGCACCAGGTATCATGTGCTGCAGCTGCAGCACAGAAGTAAGGGTGGCAATACACCATATACCATGCCACCCTTACCTCTGTGCTGCTGCTGCCAACAGCGGTGTCACCTTAGAACTGGGCATCTGGCCATCAGCTGCCGCTCTCCAACTGCTCAGCTAGGGCTTAATTTGTGCAGGGGCTGAGCCCCAGTACCCCTTTCAATATAAATTGGTGGGGGGAAGAAGTGTGGCCCATAGTTGATGGGGTGTAGGAAGCCCAGGGAGGCCACAAGGGCCAAGGGTGATGGGGCGGCACCTACAGGGGCCAGGGACACCAAAGTACAAGTTCACCTAGGGTGCCATTTTCACTTAGGCCAGCTCTGACCATGTCATTCCCACCTCTCCCAGAGAGGGTCTGGCCAGAACCCATCTATACTCAGTTCCTGCTCCCAGCTAGATCTCTTTCATAGAGTGAGAGCTGGAGATCTGCACCCCACTTTGAGCTCCCAGTTGAGCTGGTCTTTCCCCTCTTAACCCCTCTCTCCATGACTAACACCTGTTGCAGGTGTGGTGAGACATAAGAACATTTGAACAGCCTTTCACATTATTTGGGTCTGACCAATGGTCCATCGAGCCCAGTATCCAGTCTGCTGACAGTGGCTAATGCCAGGTGCTTCAGAGGGAATGAACGGAATAGGCAATCATCAAGTGATCCATCCCCTGTCATCCATTCCCAGCTTGTGGCAAACAGAGGTTTAGGGACACTCAGAGCTTGGGGTTGCATCCCTAATCATCCTGGTTAATAGCCACTGATAGACATATTCTTTGTTACCCTTCCAAGAGTTTCACTATAGTAGGGTGGTCACAGTTCAAACACATAACGTCTTTTATTAACATAAAAATCCCTATTGCAGTTAGCTAGAATCACCACGAGTCGCAATTACATACAATCAGAGGTGAAGCTGAATTGGCAATGTCCTGCTTCCGATGGCCAGTCGTCTGCGGGTCCTCTGGGGAGAATGTTTTGCTAGCAATTCTCAGGCAGTATTTTCTCTCTCAGACTCTCCTTATCTCTGTGGTTTCCTTGCTCTTGTTATTTTTATAGTTAAGATTTTGGACATGCGCCAACACTGTGGTTAAGCACTTGCTGCTGCACTCAGTGTCATAATCTGCTGCTTTACCGCAACTGTCTATTTTTGCACAATTTGTTCTGCCCCAACTTGATATCCATATGATCTGCACACTACTGGTTAACAGTGGTAAAAGTTTGAAAATACAGTAAGTCTTGTTTTTCATCAGCATTTTCCATCAACTGTTCTGATTCTTTTTTGAACCCAGTTATACTTTTGGCCTGCACAACATCCTCAGGCAATGAGTTCTACAGGTTGACTGTGCGTTATGTGAAGAAATACTTCCTTTTGTTTATTTTAAACCTGCTGCCTATTAATTTAATTGGGTGACTCTTGGTTCTTGTGTTATGTGAATGGGTAAATAACAGTTCCTTATTCACTTTCTCCACACGTGGTTTTATAGACCACTAGCAGGTGAGAGGCGCAGGGGAAAAAGGCCTTCTGGCTTCTGGCAGAGGAGGCAATTTGCAGGATGGAAAAGTGAATAAGAATGTAATGCATAACAATGAAGAGGAAACGGGCAAGGCACACTGGGGAGCAGGAGACCAGAATGATCATTTCCACCAGAAGAAATTGTTAATAACATTGGGGCCACAGAAGCTTAGCTGGGGAACCATTCCTGCTACTAAAGCAGTGGCTGAGAAACCAGTTTTCCAGGAGGCAAATACCAGCTGAAGGCAGACTCTGAGACTCATCATAACTGTATAGCTGAAATGGTTGCATATGGCTAGATAATGGTCATAAGCCATGACTGCAAGGAGGAAGCACTCTCTGCAAGCCAAAGCACTTGTGGTAAGAAGAGGCCCTGAGATCTAAACCTTGGTATCTGAGACCTGGTATGAGGCCTGGGGCCTGAACTAAAGTAATAGTCAAGACTTTGCTAGCATAAAACAAAGTGAAGCTGTGAGCCAGAAGCAGGACCTGCTCACAGAATTTGGCAAGGATAGGGCTGATGTTGCATAAACATATACCTATAGTGTATTGGATACTAGAAATATAA
This sequence comes from Chelonoidis abingdonii, assembly GCF_003597395.2. NCBI lineage: Eukaryota > Metazoa > Chordata > Testudines > Testudinidae > Chelonoidis > Chelonoidis abingdonii. Next base: position 83,677 of record NW_027424878.1, read on the forward strand.
ACATGGCACCAGAACACTCTGATACAGGAACATTCCACACAGATAACAAGGAACAAGCTGACCCATTCTAAAGACCGGGGCAAAAGGCAGGCAAAGTTGAAATGTGAAAGTGGATGGGGGAATACCTCAAAACTGAAAACATTTTTTTTAAACAAAAATAGAGAAACAAGTGGAAATATTCAGACAAAATCAGTTGTTTTCTTTCAAAAATTTTCACAGAAAAGTCCCCCACAACTACTCTAACTGTGAGGAATCCGGATTTACCACATCCCTCATTGAATGTTTCACTTCTCCAAGCCCCAGCGGGCCTGAGCACCTTGAAAAGGGTCAATTCACCTCATACACTGCACCTGAAGGAGAGCTGGAGCCTGACAAAGTGTAAATGAAGAGGAAGCAGAGCTGAGCAGAGCCAGGCTGGGTTTCTAGTAAGACAGGAAGTTGAGAGCAAGTGGGGTCTTTAGGAGGAGATCTGCAGTCACTCCCCAGAGAGAAAGGGAGTTGTCTAAGGACAAAGAGGAGGTCTAGGGTCTGGTGAGAAAGAGGTGGCTGAAATAAAGACAGGGAGTAGAGGAAGCTCAGGCTGGTGAACTCAGAGGTGGGCCAGGAGACAGAAAGGTCAGGTAGGAAAGAGCCCAGGGTAACAGCAACAGGATCTGAGATTGAGCAGCCAGTGGTGAGTCCCGCTTTGTCACAGTATCATTCCATTCTATTTCCTTTAAATTTCGTGATATTAATCTAGAGTAAGTTATAAAGGTTTTAGTCATCTTTGGGGTGCTATAGGCATTGTTTATATTGGAAATTAATTATTTTTCCATGTGTACAGCACATTTCTTGGTTCATGAGCCAGGTTTGGTTGATTATTGTTACCTTACCCTTTTTTGCTAATAACAACATATATTTTGACTTATTTTATGGAATTCCCATCAACCTTTTTTTTTTACTGTAAATTCATAGTCGTTTGCATTTCAAATTGCTATTATTTTGTTTTAATTAAGGTTCCCCGATCCAATTGGGCTTCTCTTATTTATGTTCACCATTTTTCGAGTATCCACCTCAACCCATTTTCTTTTGGCACTATTTCATAATACCCTGTTTTATTTCCAATATATTTGAATATATGACCTGATACACTTCTTGCAGCTCTAGGTTAGCTATACTGGAAAGGCCAAGACTTCACTGGTGTATGGTATATGTATGCACTTGAACTTTTCCTGGTCTCTTGGAATGATTGATTCATATAGGAATAATAACTTACTGCCCAGTTAAGTGTTTTTTGCCAACTCTCTCTCTGACTTTGTTAGAATATATTTTTCCAAGTTTTTCCAAGATTTCTTGGGCTTTTATACACTTTCCCCCATGATAATTTGATTATTTTTTTAAATACATCAGAAGCAAGAAGCCTGCTAAACAATCAGTGGGGTCACTTTAGCACTTAGAACTGTCAAGAATGATTAGGCCATTGTGGAAAAAATAAATAATTTTTTTTCATCCGTCTTTATAGCTGAGGATGTGAGGGAGATTTCCCAACCTGATAACAAATCTGGGACCAGTACTATTAAACATATCTATGAATGATCTGGAAAGAGGGGTAAGTAGTGAGCTGGCAAAATTTGCACTTGATACAAAACAACTTAAGATAGTTAATTCCAAAGCAGACTGTGAAGAATTTCAAAGGGATCTAACAAAACTGGGTGACTGGGCAAGAAAATGGCAGATGAAATGTAATCTTGATCAATGCAAAGTAATGCACATTGGAAAACATAATCCCAACTAAAAGCAGCAGAGAATCCTGTGGCACCTGCTGCTTTTACAGATCCAGACTAACACGGCTACCCCTCTGATACATAATCCCAACTATACATATAAAAAGATGAGGTCTAAATTAGCTGATGCCTCTTAAGAAAGAAATTTTGGAATCACAGTGGATAGTTCTCTGAAAACATCCACTTAATGTGCAGCAGCTGTCAAAAAATACTAACAGAATGTTGGGAATTATTAGGAAAGGGATAGATAACACTGCTCTACAGCCAAAATGCTTCTGAAATAACTGTAGTCAAACTTTACCAATTCTGGGTCACTGAGAACGAAAATGATGCTTAAAATTGTTGATTGGCTCTAGTCTAGCTGTTGGGCTCCAGACTACAGCAGTGGAATCTCCTGGCAGGTGATGTTAGGGTTTCCATGTTCTGTGACCGTCAAAAGGATCTTGTCCCATTCTTCTTCATGGAAGGTGATCTTGTAGCCTGCAACAACATCAATGGTGTGATGGCAGCCCTCAACATCGTTCACGATCCAGATGAGTGGAGACTGTTCATTGATTCATCGAAGACGAGTCTTAAAGCTGTTTTGCTGCATAATGGCAATGTTTTGCCATCAATTCCAGTTGGTCATGCAGTCCATATGAAGGAAACCTATGACAACATGAAACAACTTTTGAGGTGCATAAACTATGACCAACATCAGTGGCAGCTTTGTGGCGATTTGAAGGTTGTTGCTCTCTTGCTTGGTCTGCAGACTGGATACACAAAGTACTGCTGTTTTCTCTGCGAATGGGATAGTCGTGCAAGAGATTCCCACTACATCAAGAAAGATTGGCCACTCCGACAGTCATTGGAGCCTGGGAGGAAAAGTGTTCAGCATCCACCACTTGTTGAATCAAGGAAGATTTTGTTACCACCCTTACACATCAAGCTGGGTCTGATGAAGAACTTTGTCAAGGCCATTGACAAAACACAAGCAGCTTTCAAGTACCTCCGTGGAAAATTTCCAAGGTTAAGTGAAGCTAAGATAAAGGAAGGTGCTATGTTGGTCCTCAGATTCGTGAACTTCTTCGAGATGATGCATTTGATCATGCACTGCGTGGCAAGGAAAAGACAGCATGGAAAGCCTTCCAGTTAGTGGCAATAAATTTTCTCGGAAACAACAAGGCAGACAACTACAGGTTGTTGGTGGAAAACCTCCTCAAGGCATACAAAAGCCTTGGTTGCAACATGTCACTAAAGATACATTTTTTGCACTCTCATCTAGATTTTTTTCCACCGAACTGCGGAGCAGTGAGCGACGAGCACGGCGAGCGATTTCACCAGGACATTGCAACAATGGAGAAACGCTATCAGGGCAAATGGAGCCCATCAATGCTTGCAGACTATTGCTGGACAGTGACAAGAGATGCTCCATTTAATGAATACAAGAGACAAGCCAAGAAGCACCAAGTAGACACTGAATAGGACTAAACTATGTACATAATAGTTTTTTGCCTTTTGTTTCATAATAAATTTTATTTATATAACCCTTTTGCTGATTTTTAAAGTGTTACATAAACAGGACAGGTGAAATATTATCATGTAAAGCAACCATAAACACATGAAAAGACCTAGGTTTACAATTTATGATTAAAACTCTACTATCTACACAATATACATAGACATAAAATGTAAAAACTTAAATATCTTAGAAACAGTAGCCAATCAGTTGTTTTAATTGTCATATTTGAATTCAACCCATCAAAATACATAATAAATACCACATTTTATCTCTGAAGCAGACGACTTCTCAAAAATTGTAGATCAGTGTAATCATACAGAAACAGGGCCGGCTCTACAATTTTCGCCACCCCAAGCAGCGCGTCGAATTGCCGCTGCGGACAGCAGGGGCAATCCATGTGCACTTAGAGCAGCAGGCGCGTTTCCACAGTGGCGGCAATTCGGCAGCGCTTCTATGTTTAGCTGAAGCTGCTGCAGACAGCTAAACATAGAAGCTGCTGCTGAATTGCCGCCATCGCAGAAACGCACCTGCCACCCTAACGGCACACGGCCTGCCCCTGCCGTCCGCGACGGCAATTTGGCGCGCTACTTGGGGGCAAAACAGCAGGGACTGCCGCTCCTTGCAGATTGCTGCCCCAAACACCAGCTTGAAATGCTGGTGCCTGGAGCCGGCCCTGGACAGAAAATATTATATTGTGTCTATATAAACCTTTGGTTTGTATAGATCTTGAAAAAAGATAGATCTTGGAATTGGAAAAGGCACAGGAAAAAAAGGAATCAAAATGATCACGGGTTTGGAACAACTTTATATGACGAGAGATTAACAAGACTGGGACTTTTTAGCTTGGAAAAGAGATGAAAAGAGGGAATACGATAGAGGACTATAAAATCACAACTGGTGTCGAGAAAGTAAAAGAAGTGTTATTTACTTCTTCTCATAACACAAGAACTATGGGTTACCAACTAAAATTAATAAGCAGCAGGTTTAAAATAAAAGGAAACATTTTTTCACAGAGTCAACTTCTGGAACTTCTTGCTGGAGGTTCTTGTGAAGGCCAAGACTATAACATTTTTTTAAAAGAACCAAATAAAGCCATGGAGGATAGGTCCATTAATGGCTATCAGCCAAGATGGGCAGAGATGGTGACCCTAAGCTCTCTTTGCCAGAACCTGGGAATGGGCAACAAGGGCTGGATCACTTGATGAATGCCTGTTCTGTCCATTTCCTTTGAAGCACCTGGCATTAACCACTGTTAGAAGACAGGATACTGGGCTAGACAGACTATTGGTTTGACCCGATATAGCCATTCGTATGTTATTATGCTTGTTCATTGTGTAAAAATTTGAGTAATGTAACAATTTTATGGCTTATTCTTCAGATAGGGTTCAATCACACAAACAGATTCAGTATTCACACAGCAATTGAGCCCACAAGCAGCAAAACAAAGCAAACATCACTGTATAATTCTTCCTTCCAAAAATTCATAGAGTAACCTGCAAAAATATAAGCAAACAAAAACAAAAATGCAGGACCACTAACTTAACCCTATATGTTAATACATACTGTGCATTTATTTCTGTGAATTGTTATATCTCGTCCTTTCGCAAGTATAGTTCGTAACTGTTTGTACCAAATTTGCCAGCCAGACCTTCTTTTGTACCCATTCAGGCATTTGTCTCTTTGGTGTTAAGGGGAACTCAGGAGTCCTCATAACTCAGCTTGTTATTAATTTAAAGAGGTTAATGGGATAGCAAAGAAACAATTAGCAATGTCCAGCGACAGCGAATCATTTATTCATGGCTACTACTCCGGTCCTTGTAGATGGAAGGCTGACTACAATTGGGGCCATAAGTATTGTAGCTTCATTAATTCTTCTATAATCAATCATGGGACACCATCTGCTTTCTGGTTTCCGTACAGGCTAGACTGGGGAGTTGTAGCAGCTCCCCAGTCTGGCATGTTTTGTTTTTCTGAGGGAAAATTCACTTTTTGACAAAATCACAGCAACAAACAAATAACAAAACCTTTCAGTTGCAAACAAAATAAAACAAAAAATATGAAATGTGGCTATGATGCCTCATAGGAGCTGGCTTATGGGTCATTCTCCTCTATGGACCATGTTCCCTGGGCAGACTGTTTCCCAAGAGGCACCACTTGCCGAGCCAGTATGGTGCATAATAGGTGTCCTTGGCCCTGGTTCATCATGGGAGATGTAGTTCAACTGGGGAATGTGGCCCATTGGGCAGACTAGGGGATGAGATACCACTGCCTACAGCCTCAAGGTAGTACTATGCTAACCTTTCCAAATTAAAAATATTATTTGGTTTTAGAATGAAACATCCACATTTTCCAGTTGTTTTGGTGAAAATGTTAATTTCAAAAAAAACAACAAGAACAAAAGCAACTTTTGTGCTGAAATACAAGAGAAAAAAGTGAGTCTCAGCTTTCAATTTTTTCATTTTTTTCAGAAGTTGATTTCCTCAGCTATCCATATCAGCTGCACCGATCTGTGGTTCACAAAGCCAACTGATGTGCACACCACCATGCAAGAATGAGGCAGCATCTTTCAGCGCAGGCCCAAGTGATGATAATACAATGTTTTCACCTGGAAGGAAACCTGAGCCTCTTCCACAGGGCAAAGCTTCAGAAAAGGGCAAAGGATTTAAAGGAATTAAATCAATCCATTTAAACATCAAACAGCCCCTTTTGAATGAGTTGGCATTCCTCCCTCAGGATTGCTAACAGGCATCCCGGTCAGTCAATGTGGGGAATGCACAAACCAGCCAGGAGAACCATGCCTCATGAAGAAACCAGCTAAACACAAGCCTGTCATGCCCTTACTCCAGCCAGAGAGCCATTATTCACATTAATAAATTGTGAGGCAATGAGAGTGAGTGAATAGAGCACTGGAGAGCAGGTCAGGAGACCTGTGTTCTAATGGCTCCTTTGCCTCTGTTTAGTCTCTCATCTCCTGCCTGTTTAGATTATAAACCACTTGGAGCAGGAGCTGTTTCTTACTATCTTTGTAAAGGACCAGGAAGAGTGGTGCCCTTACCTCAGCTATAGTATCAATAATACTCTAATACTCTCACAGGGAGTTATTGGAACAGTGCAAGTACCAACTCCAGCACAAACAAGCTGCTATATCCCCCAGATCAGATACAACACCAAAATAACAAGCCAGACAACAACTTAGCACTAAGATAAAGATGCATTGATCTTGACAATATCCTCCTGTGATACAGCATGGCCAGAGGGCAGCAGAAGAGGTTTAGAAGGGATCCTTATTCCCTGTAAGGGGAAGAAATTTTGCTATAGATTAACTAGAGCACCTGAAGCCAATTAGGGCACCTACTGTCAGTCACATGATAAAAAACCCTGCTTCAATCAGATAGTATGGGAGTTGGAGCAGAAAGGATTGATGTTGAAGCAGAGAACAATTTGAAGGAGTTGGAGCAGAGAGGAATCGATGTTGGAGCAGAGAACAGATTGAAGGGAAGCAGAGGACAGTTTGGAGAAGTGCTGCAATGAGCTAAGAAGTCGAAGACCTAGGTAAAGGGGCACCTGGCTTGTACAGAGGAAGGGCAGGAAGCCCCCCCACAAGCAGAAGGGCAGGAGAGGGAAGTAGCCCAGGGGAAGGAAGCGTCAGTTTAAGTGGTTTACCACTATCCTCAGGGCCCCTGGGCTGGGACCTGGAGTAGAGGGCGGGCCCAGGTCCCTCCCTCTCCACTCCCCACCTCTAGGACACTAGTGGGGCAGTTAACATTCCACTGCAGGGGCAAGAAATGGTGCCCTGAACTCCCCCCAAAGAAAAGAAAGCGCAAGACCCATCATAATAGTACCGGCAATTTGCCACACCCCCTCTAGTTAAATAAAAACTTTAAGCAATAACTCCCAGAAATCCATGTAGGTTTCCAAGTTGGTCTTTCTACTCCAGTCCTATATTCCATCACAGAGACAACACTCACAGTTGTATCTAGATTACCAATAAATGCAAGATTCATGTCCTTTAAGTCAGCTCTATTCATTTTGGAGAGACTATTTGTTGAAGACGGCAGTGTGTTGAGATCCTGGGAACACTCTGACAAAAAAAAATAAATCTTTATGCTGAAACACAGGGGGAAAAAGTGAGTTTCAGCTTTCAATTTTCTAATTTTTTGAGGTAGTTGATTTCCTCAGCTATCCATATCAGCTGCACTGATCTGTGGTTCACAAAGCCAACTGACATGCACACCTCTATGCAAGAATGAGGCAGCATTTTTCAGCACAGTGCCAACTGATGATTATAAAATGTTTTCACCTTGAAGAAAACCTGAGCCCCTTCCGCAGGGCAAAGCTTCAGAAAAGGGCAAGTAATTTAAAGGAATTAAACCAGCGATCGGCAACCTTTGGCACGCAGCTCACCAGGGTAAGCACTCTGGTGGGCCAGTACAGTTTCTTTACATACCATGTCGGCAGCTTCGGCCAGTCATGGCTCCCACTGGCCACAGTTCGCTGCTTCAGGCCAATGGGGTCTTGGGAAGTGGTGCGGGACGAGGGATGTGCTTGCTGCCGCTTCTCGCTGCCCCCATTGGCCTGGATCACTGAACCGCGGCCAGTGGAAACCTGCGGACATGGCAGGAAAACAAACTGGCCTGGCCAGCCAGGTTGCTTACCCTGGTGAGCCACGTCCGAAAGGTTGCTGATCGCTGAATTAAACCATTCCATTTAAACATTAGACAGCCCCTTTTGAATCAGGTGGCATTAGTCCCTCAGGATTGCTAACAGGCATCCCGGTCAGTTAATGTGGGGAACGCACAGACCAGCCAGGAGAACCATGTCACATGAAGAAACAAGCTAAACACAAGATTGTCATGCCCTTACTCCAGCCAGAGAGCCATTATTCACATTAATAAATTGTGAGGCAGCAAGAGAAAGAGTGAATAGAGCACTGGAGTGCAGGTCAGGACACCTGGGGTCTAGTGGATACTCTGCTTCTTTACCTTTGTTTACTCTTCCACTACCTGTCTGTTTAGATTAGAAACTACTTGGAGCAGGAGCTGTTTTTTACTGCCTATGTAAAGGACCTGGCAGAGTGGGACTCTGACATCAGCTATAGTATCAATAATACTCTAATACTCGCACAGTGAGTTATTGGAAACAGGCAGGGCCAGGCTGGGTTTCTACCAAACCTGGAAGTTGAGAGCAAGAGGGGTGTTTAGGAGGAGATCTGAAGTCCGCAGAGAGAAAGGGAGTTGTCTAAGGACAAAGAGGAGTTCTAAGGTCTAGTGAGAAACAGATGGCTGAAGTAGACATGGGGAGTAGAGGAAGCTCAGGCCGGTGAACTCAGAGATGGGCTAGGATATAGAAAGGTGAGGCAGGAAATAGCCCAGGATATCAGCAACAGGATCTGATTTTGAGCAGACAGTGGTTGCTGGACATAGGGTCCCATAGGACTGGGACCTGGAGTAGTTTGCATTGCCGGGTTCCTCTTACCAGCTACTGGGAAAGTGGCTCTGGACCTGGCTTGGCCTGGAAGACTGCTTGATGTGGCATAAGGAAGGCTTGTCCAGTGGGACTTTGACACTCTAGAGAGAAGGACTACATAGTGACCTGGCCATAGGGTTGAGTCAAAATGAGGAGCACCTTGAGATACAGAGATACAGAGAGGCCATGATGAGAGCAACTGTTGGGACGGGTGCCAGACAAAGTGAGTGCTAATCCTCAGAGCCAGCCACAAGGCAGCACTCCAGTGGTGCGTGAACCTCGTTACATCATCTCCAACACCTGATCTAGAAGCCCAAAATTTAGTCCAAGAATTTGTATTTGGAAGATAGTTTTATTTTGTTTTTATTATTTTGTATTTTATTAACTCATGTATCCAGAGATATTCTGCTGCAAAGACATATCTGGCAACTCTTTTATGTGATATCCTGACATGTGAGAGAGATGGATGCTCATAGCAACATAAGAATGGACATACTGGGTCAGATCAATGCTCCAGTGTCCTGTCGTCCAACAGTGGCCAATGTCAGATGTTTCAAAGGGAACGAACAGAACAGGGCAATTATCGAGTGACCATCCCCTGTAGGTCAGTCCCTACATCTGACAGTCTGAGGCTTAGGGACACCCAGAGCATTGGGTTGCATCCCTGACCATCTTGGCTAATAGCCATTGATTGACCTAGACTACAGGAACTTGTCTAATTCCTTTTCAAACCCAGTTATTCTTTTGGCCTTCACAACATCCCCTGACAACAAGTTCCACAGATTTACTGTGCATTGTATGAAGAAATACTTCCTCATGTTTGTTTTAAACTAGGGTGATCAGATATCAAGTGTGAAAAATTGGGACAGAGGGTGGGAGGTAATAGGTGCCTATATAAGCAAAAGCCCCAAATACCAGGACTGTCCCTATAAATTGGGATATCTGGTCACCCTGTTTTAAACCTGCTGTCTGTTAATTTCATTCAGTGACTCATAGTTCTTGTGTTATGTGAAGGAGTAAACAACACATCCTTATTCACTTTCTCCTCATCAGCCATGACTTTACAGACCTCTCTCATATTCCCCCTCAGTCTTCTCATTTCCAAGCTGAGCAGTCCCTGTCTTTTTATTGTCTCCTCATAAAGAAGATCTTCCATATCCTTAATTATTTTTGGTGCCCTTCTCTGTACCTTTATATCTTTTTTTAGCTGGGGCAATCAGGACTGTGCATCAGACCCCTTTCATGCTGATATTGTTTCTTCTTCTCTCTGTGCCTCAGTTTTTAATCCTTTAATGTTGTTATGTTTGTTCATTTGTTTGTTTGTTTTGCAGTGGTGGGTTTTGAGAAGGGATTTGAAGCAGGAGAGAGGGCTGTAGGGTTTGGTAAATTGAAGGCATGGACATTTCCTTAGGTTTCTCATGTTACTACAAAGGGAAGTTCTGCTGAACTGTCTTGAGACCTTCCTCTGACCTACGCAGAAAGATGAAAAAAAAAGAAGCCCTTGGCAAGTATAGTCTTGTGAAAAGAAGGGTAGAGGTGGACTTGATAGTCTACAAATATCTTACAGGCTTATAAAGAGGACATATATAATGGGTTCTCCGTGTCTACTGAGAAGAAAGATCAAGAAGTAATGGGCTTAATCTCCAGCCAGGGAGATTTAAGTTAGATAGTAGGAAAAACCTTTCTAACTATGAGGTCTCAGCCTAACTGCTAGAGTCATGACTTAACCACCAAGCTATGGACTATTCGCTTAGTCTCTCCTTTTGAAGTTGTTCTCTTGTGTATAAATAATTAAATATTCAGTAGGCCAGATATAAAGCAAGAAAGACTTCACAGTGTGGTGGTTAGGGCATGCAAGAGTGGTAGGAGACTATGTTTAAGTCCCTTCTTTATATTGCACAGGGATAGGAATTCTCTCCTAACTCCCTGGAGAGGTTCTAACATAATTGTATGCATCTAGGTGCTACAACCTTACCATAAAACAGCAAATACCAAAAGAAGCAAGATAAAGTTGCATGAGCTGGCATTTCTGCTGTTGCAACACTCACTTTCTAATCCTAACTTTGGAAAGGTTGTTCACTCATTGTGGTGCTTAAATGAGAGCCAGGCCCTTCAGAACAACTGGCCTCAACTGTGGAGCCTGAAAGTCTGTCTCCAAATGCATAATTCACCCCAACAGAGAATCCTGTGGAATAACAAATACAGTTGAAAGGATCATCATTTATTCATCATCCTTCAGATGAAAAAAGGAGGTGACATCTATCGAATGAACAAATCAATACAAACTAATCACTCAGCCACACTGCTTTATTTTCATCTGGATTAGCCAAATGGCGAGTCCAAAGGAATCATATGCACTCTACACATAAACTCTAACCACTTCCATTTTGTTCTATCCAGATCAAACTAGCCATGTTTTCTGTGAGAAGTCAGAAATGTATGGGCTGGCATCCATAGGGCCTGCCTTGCCTTTCTGTTTCTCAGGCTCCGTAGGAGGGGATTGAGCAGAGGTGTCAGGGCAGCGTGTCAGACAGAGAACACTTTGTTAAAGGCCCTCAGTGGGTTGCTTTTTGTTAACATATAAACAATCACGATGATCAAGTAAAAAATCAGTCAGGAGACTGGCCAGCCTCCTGGGCAGCAAGATCAAGGTGTAGCATAGAAGTGACATCTGTGCTTAATGCCAGCGAAGGTTTTACAGCTCAGAGACGGGTGCCGGCCGGCACTTGGGGGCGGGGCTCCCTGATGGCAGAGCTGCTTAGCATTCTGGCTTTTGTGAATTCCATTCTGAAGTGCCCATTTCCTGTCATTCATTGTTCAGAGAGCCTGAATGTGGAAGTAGGCCTGGTGAGACCCACTGATTTTCTACATGCCTCAAAGTTAAGCACATCAACACTGCTTCTTCATGCCACATCAATGTCACAGAGAAATCTGGGCAGGGTAAGTGGGCCCACAATGACAGCCTCCCTGAGGAGTGCGCTCTTGGGTGGTCAAAGAGGTCTATGAATAGCAATGGAATTGGGTTTGCCCTGATCCTCTCAACCATTCTGGCTGTGCAGCAGAGATGTTGCTTGGCACAGGCACTCACAGTGCTGTTATGGGTTGAATCATTCCAGGCCCTGTGGCCTGTGCTTAGAATTCAGTGCACACACAGACCGGTGGCCTCTGGCAGCCCCTTACCATGCAAAACCCAGGATGCCTGTTGCAATGGATTCACAAACTTTCTTAATTCACATGCACAGCTCCCCATAAACCGGGAAAGCAACGTGTGGTTGTGGACACTCTCAGTGGGGTGAGGGTTGTGAGAATAGGCTCAGGCTGGTTTCGGGAGGATGTGTGGCAAGAACAGTCTAGGGCCCCTGAGTTATATTTGGTGCCACCAAATCTACCAAAGGAGGCCCAGACTGGAGTGGGCCAGCTCAACACAGTCCATTGATCCAGCTACCAACTTGCTGGTGTCTGGGGGTAACAGGACTGACCTGCCAGCAAGCTTTCAGTGAACAATACTGGAGGGCGCTCATGATAATGCAGCAGCAGAACACCTGGGGTATGAAAAGTGCTGACACATTATTTTGCACCAGGGTGTCTGCAGATGTTAGGACTAGGTACTCTCCTTTCTTACCTGTCAAGTCTGGAAAGTATCAGTAAGGGGAGGCAAAACTTCTTTGGGGGAAATGCTCTAACCTAGTAAGCTACGGGAGTTCATACGGATCGACTTGCAATCCCTGCTACCAGAGGCTCCAACTGAAAATTAGTGTCTGCTTCTAGTGTACAATACCTTCTCAAGGTGTGTGGCAGTACAGACATGGACAGATAGAAAGACTGAGACAATCAGATAACTGACGAAATCTGTAGTGTTACAGTTCCACTCACCCAGCTGGTTTTGAGGTGCTCAGGGGAAGTATTTGAAGCTTAGATGTTACAGACGGTTTGCAGACAAGGATTTGGATGCCCCTCAGCCAGTATCTGTTGTTCGTGGTGGAACACTGGGTGTGGAGGAGGAATTGTCAGAGTGTTCTAGGAATCTCAATACACTGACATCTTCAACAAACAGTCTGTCCACAATGGATAGACCTGACCTAGATGACCTTAATCTTGCACTCATTGATAATCTAGGTACAACTATGCGTGTTGTCTCTGTGACGGAATATAGGACTGGAGTAGGAAGATCAGCTTGGAAACCTACATGGATGGAAGACTATCTGGATTCCTAGGAGTTATTGTTTAAAGTTCTTATTTAACTAAAGGGGGGATATTGTAATGATCAGTGCCTCTTTATTTTAGTGCGAAATTATTGTCTGGTATGTTATTTTGTTGTTGTAGCTGATCTGGGGTGTTTAGCAGCCTGACTGTGCTGAAGTTGGTACTTGCACTGTTCCAATAACTCCCTGTAAAAATATTAGAGTATTATTGACATTATAGTTGAGGTCAGGGCCCTACTCTGCCAAGTCCATTTCATAGACAGTAAGAAACAGCTCCTGTTCCTAGTAATTCATAATTTAAACAAGCAGAAGGTGGGAGACTAAACAGAAGCAAAGGAGCCATTAGAACACAGGTCTCCTGACCTGCTCTCCAGTGTTCTATTCACTCACTCTCACTGCCTCACAATTTATTAATGTGAATAATGGCTCTCTGGCTGGAGTAAGGGCATGGCAGTTTGTGTTTAGCTTGTTTACTCATGTATCATGGTTCTCCTGACTGGTTTGTGCATTCCCCACATTGACTGACCGGGATGCCTGTTAGCAATCTAGAGGGAGGAATGCCACCTCATTCAAAAGGGGCTTTCTGATGTTTAAATGGAATAGTTTTATTCCTTTAAATCCTTTGCCCTTTTCTGAAGCTTTGCCCTGTGGAAGGGGCTCAGGTTTTCTTTCAGGTGAAAGCATTGTATTATCATCACTTGGGCCTGCGCTGAAAGATGCTGCCTCATTCTTGCATGGTGGTGTGCACATCAGTTGGCTTTGTGAACCACAGATCGGTGCAGCTGATATGGATAGCTGAGGAAATCAACTTCTGAAAAAAATTAGAAAATTGAAAACTGAGACTCGCTTTTTTCTCTTGTATTTCAGCATAAAGGTTGCTTTTGTTATTGCTTTTTTTTTTAATGAACATTTTGCCCAACAATTTATGTTCTTCTATGTGTCTGACAATTTTATCCTGAGGAAATCTCAACTTCTGAGCAAAAAATTCAGAATAATTGAAAACTGAAGAACTGCAACGATTTTAATCTCTTGTATTTCAGCATCAAAAGGTTGCTTTGAGTTATTAGACCTTTTTTTTTTTTTAATAAGCATTTGCCCAACAAATTTAAATGTTCTTAACTAATGTGTCAGACAATTTTAAATTCCATTTACTATTGTGTCGAACTAATTGCACTGTAATCGACTTTAGACTTCCAGTCGATATTTAGCTCAGGATCACCTCTAGAGCCCTATTTAAATATTAGGCATTATACATTAGCTACTTCGCAACCATTGGTAACAGAACCGATTTAAAGACAGGTTACCAAACCTCTAGTTAAAATAGTCCGACAATTTCACATTTGATTTTCTTTTCAGAACTCTTGGGTGAATGCCATCTGGTCCCAGTGACTTGTTACTGTTAAGTTTATCAATTAATTCCAAAACCTCCTCTAGTGACACTTCAATCTGTGACAGTTCCTCAGATTTGTCGCCTACAAAAACCAGATCAAGGTTGGGAATCTCCCTAACATCCTCAGCCGTGAAGACTGAAGCAAAGAATTAATTTAGTTTCTCCGCAAATACTTTATCATCTTTAAGCACTCCTTTTCTACCTCTATCTTCGAGGGGCCTCACTAGTTGTTTAGCAGGCTTCCTGCTTCTGAAATACTTAAAAACATTTTGTTATTACCTTTTGAGTTTTTGGCTAACCGTTCTTCAAACTCCTCTTTGGCTTTTCTTATTACATTTTTACACTTAATTTGGCAGTGTTTATGCTCCTTTCTATTTAGCTTGCTAGGATTTGACTTCCACTTTTTAAAGGAAGTCTTTTTATCTCTCTCTGCTTCTTTTACACGGTTGTTAAGCCACAGTGGCTCTTTTTTAGTTCTTTTACTGTGTTCTTAATTTGAGGTATACATTGAAGTTGGGCCTCTATTATGGTGTCTTTAAAAAGGCGCCCATGCAGCTTGCAGGGATTTCACTTTAGTCACTGTACCTTTTAATTTCTGTTTAACTAACCCCCTCATTTTTGCATAGTTACTCTTTTTTAAATTAAATGCCATAGTGTTGGGCTGTTGAGATGTTCTTCCCACCACAGGGATGTAAAATGTTATTATATTAAGGTCACTATTTCCAAGTGGTCTTGTTATTATTAGTATTCAAGAGATTCTATGGCACATGTGGACAGGTCCGGCTTTAGGCCGATTCGGCCAATTCCGGGGAATCGGGCCCCACACCTATCACGTGCCTTAGGCACCTTTTTAATTTTTTTTTTTTAAACTTACCCCGGTCCCCGGCTGCGGTCTGCTCTATGGTGCCACTCCTTTGAGTGAAGTGCCAGCGGGAGCGTGGCGTGGCCCCACTCTCCCAGCTAGAGCTCCAGTCGGGGCGGAGCTCTGGCCAGGGCTCCATCCAGGAAAGCGGAGCTGTGGGGCTTGCTGCGCTCCAGCCGGCGTGCGGCAAGCCCAGCGGCTCTGGCTGGAGCAAGGCAAGCCCCGCGACCCCGGCTGGTGCTCTGGGCCCTTTAAATAGCCCCCCGAGCCCTGGGGCAGTGAGGGGCTTGGGGGGGGGGCTATTTAAAGGGCCCGGGGCTCCAGCTGCCTCTGCCACCCCGGTCCTTCAAATAGCCGCCGGAGCCCCGCCTCCGCCATGCATTTCCCAGCGCTCCTGCGGCTATTTAAAAGGTCCCTGGACTAGAAGGGGGGTTGCGGGCTACTTAAAGGGCTGGGGTTCCAGCTGCCTCTGCTGCACCCGTGACCTGCCCACACCAGTCCGGCCCCCCTTGCCTGCAGCCAGCTCTGCACCCC